>NW_018165377.1:553523-581254 GCF_001263595.1 Phalaenopsis equestris
AATATATATATATCGATAACTTACACAATTATTACACTATACATACTAAATTAAGTGATATATAGCCCTGAATACATACAAAATATATAAATTTTAGCGCTGTGTTTGTATGAAGGGATAATTGCATACATAACACCCAATTCTTATATATGCATAAACTTGCATAGTTACATATAAATCTAACAACTAAGTAGCTTACAAAATACCCCACAATTCATATGTATATATATACATTTTAGCACAAGACTTGAATATTAAATCTTAAACAGTTAATTACGGGGTATTTACGTATATACAGCCTTTTTTTAAAGAATCCCGTAGAAATTTATTCCAATAAATTAAAGGTTACATGGTTTGTGACTACAGTCTCATGAAAAAAAAAACCATCAGTCACTAAATACAACTCACGCAAAAAAATCTAAAAAATATTATCACATAGAATATAAGAAGTTTCTAAATAATCTCCATGAATAAGAATAAAAAGCTCATGAGGTACTCGAACCGAGAATATGAAGTCTTGTTTCTCGAATTCATGCTTAGCAGCCCAATTTGCACATTGGTTTCCTTCGCGATATGTAAATAGTCAATTAACATGCACAATTTTAAGGAGAGCAATATTTTTTTCATCTGAATGATAAGACTCCAAGGATACGTTTTCTTCTTAGTACAATAGTTCCAAATTTCCAAAGAATTCATCTCAATATCAATCAAATGTCAACCGCAATTAACGATCAAAGTTAATGCACTATAACAGCTTCAGCTTCAGAACAAATAGGAGATACCAAATAGGAGATACAACGATAGTATAGGAGATACAACGATAGTAGGAGCAGAAAATCAGAAAATACATTTTCTTTCAAAATTACGACACACTTCACCAATTTCAGCATAAAAATTACTACAACTTCCATCATTATTAATTTTAAGAAGGCCGCGCAAAGGTTTATTCCAATGAATTAAATTAGTAACAGGCTTACAAAAAGAAAGAATATATATATATATATATATAATTTTATGCAACATTATAACTAACAAATAATTTTCTCAGGTGGTCACAAATAGCAATAATTCCAAACCCAAAGGTTTTTTAAAATTACTAAAACAAAGTATATTATAAATACCCCCTAATTCAGGCTAAATTGCATATCTAACACCTTAAAATTATCCTAAATATTATATTAAAAGTAAAAATGAATGAATTGAATGCAATACATCTAAATATTATAATATTAATAAACTCTAAACCATAAATATGTTGAAAATATACTAAAATCTAATGAAATATATGCAAAATATACGAGATAAGTTCCAAAATTATAGGAGTTCAAAAGAAAATTTCTCAAAACCCCTTATAACTCAAAATCTAATGGATAAAATTTTAAAAATATATGCAAATAATAGAAATCAACTATAGCTTCGATTCGAGAGAAGAGATGCGAAAAATAGTAGAGTTTTAGGAAGATTCAAGGAGAAGGACGTCGGTCAGTTGATAGAACTCATGCATAGGGAATGGAGAGAAATGATGATTTCAGAAAGTTGATTTAGTATATAGAACATAATTGATAGAATTCAGATGGACATGACCAATTGGTTTAAGTAAATTAAGAATCGATGGTCATAATACATCGATTTTTTTGGCATATATTATGTCCATCAATTTATGTTATTTTTGTCATTGATAATAACCAACGTAAATGTTTGTAGTATAGTTTGCCAATGCTCATAAATAATATAAGAGCTCATAAATATTGTTGCAAATTTTTTAGAAGTTAGGAGAATCTTTGAGAGCCGTCATCACTTACTTCTAGAAGGAGATGCTAGAAGTCAAAGATCTTGAACCTGCAGTCACACATGCTGAACTCACTTAAGGGTCGAGGTAAAGTCCTATCCACTATACCCTCAGTTTACAACACCAGTGCTCAAAAGTCATAAAAGAGCTCACAAATATTGCTGCAATTTTTTTACAAGTTAAAGAAGAACCTTTGAGAGCCTTCATCACGTACTTTTAGAGGAAGATGGTAGAAGTCAAAGATATAAAACGTGCTGTCATACATGTTGAACTCGCTTAAGGGTTGAGGTAAGCTCCTATCTAGTACACCTTTAGTTTACAATGTTTGAGGACTCTATCTGACTTTTTGAAACAGGCCAACAACCATATATCCTCTAAAGAGTATAAATCTTGGCCCGACACCTGTATGATGAAGCACCACGAATCACACTTAATGAAGAGGAGATAAAACCAAATTGACCTAGGGGAAGGAAGTCACCCTATATGATATATGCTTTGGTAGAACAATGAGCAGCATCGACTTTTCCCATTTTAAGAGAAAGACCATTTCTAGGAATATCAAAACCATCCTATAGAAGAGAAAATGTAGTTCGAGGAGGGGAAAGTTGACCGATGGGTAAAAAGGGGGTCAATTACCCCTATGCATCAATTGCATGTTCAGACTCTCTTATGAATCTCAATGGCTGAAGTAGCAAATAACATACAAAATAATAAGGGTTTTCAAAATCCATCACTGATGAAGGTTGGAGGGCATCTACGTGACTCAAAGAGATATTGCATGTAACATTTCCACTATAGCCACGATATTAAAAAATGCTAAAATTTGAGAAACCTAGTTGCGAAATTGATCAAGGTCAAAAAGCCTTAAGCAACTTTGGTCAGAAGAGGTGAACTTAGTGAGTTCATCAAGATCATCAGTGAGTGGTCACTCACTCATCGTCTTCACAAAAAAATGACCCATCTTCTAAGAGGAACTCTTATAACGACATCATCATGGTCATTTCACTTGTATGTCTAAGGGTAACCCACTTGTCGATGATAAAGAGCCCGCTCTACATTTGTTTGAGTTTTCTCAGAGTTTGTCCTCATGCGGCTGGATCAATTTTTTTAAACAGAAGGTCCTTAGTAGCGAATGCCTTCTCTTAGACGTGTTTATTGTAATATTGAGTCGTCTTCCTCTTCATTTTCTCTTGCTAAGGGTTGAATCGGTTTGGTTTTCCTCGACAAAGTTGAGTGTTAGCATCATTCCTTCATTATTTGCTTCTTGCAAATATATTAATTCTGACTCATTGAATGCTAAAGCAATGACCACTCTCTAGCTATAGGGATTGCACTCAACTGATAATAACGCGTCCATCCAAGTGACAACATAAAGGGGTTTGCCCGATTTTTGTAGAAGGTGTCGTTCGAACTTACCAAAGAATGGACTAGAGAAACTCTGCCGACTTCCCCTTGGCTTCTTTAACTTTCTTCCTCGGTAGATTCAAAATAATCATGTCGGCTACCTCAACTTGCCCATTCAATTAAGGGTGATGCAAGGATGCAAACTTCAAGATGGTTTACTGACTTTAGCAAAATCGTTTACTCCTTGGCTAGCAAATTGCATTCTATTCTCTGTGTTGATAACCAGTGGTAGTCTGTAATGATGGATTATATCCATCTAGAAAAAAATTTGAATGACCAGTAAAGTGATTCGTGCTAGCTTCTTGACTTTGATCCATTTTAAAAAATAATCTATTGCAATAGAAAGGAATTTTTGTTGGCCTTGTCATGGGGAAAAGGCTCGAAGATGTCAAGTCCCCAAATTACGAAGGCTGATGGATTGACGATAGGTTGTAGTTTGTGCACCAGTTGATATCATAGCGGTGCATACTTCTGCATTTTTCACATTTCCTAGAGAACTCCTCGACATCTTTTAGAAGTATTGGTTAAAAGTACATTGTCACTACACTTAGTAAGCCAAATTATTTCCTCCAGAATGGCTCCGGCACTCTCCTGAGTGTACCTATCAAAGTACATATTTTGTCTCATTTTTATTTATATATCGCAGTTATAGTGACAAATTGACCTTCCCGGTCTCAAGGTATATCATGCAGGGATCAACCCAATTAGTTGGCCCTTCGGTCTCCAACTCCACACTTTGGCTTCTAAAATGGTAGGATGGACGAGCTGTTGAGGCATCCTCTCTCCCAAACAGATGCACTTAGATAGGAAGTCTACAACTTGCTTATTCTCTTGAGGAAAATGCTCAATTTTGAAGCCTTCAAACTTTCCTATCTCCATCTTATCTTTGCCCATATACTTGGTCAACGTGTCGTCTTTAACTTCAAACTGTCTGTTTACTTGATTAACAACTAATTGCAAGTTGAATTTTGGTTGGAGATACTGAACACCATCTTATAAGCAAAATGAAGTTTGATAATTAAAGCTTCATATTCAACTTGGTTGTTCTTCATCCTAAATTTGACTTTGATTGAATAATATAAATGTTCTCTGGTCGGACTAGTTAGAATGAGTCTGAGCTCCAATCCTGCTTGGCTTGATGCTCCATCAATGCAAGATCCAAGCTAATCCTTCACCTGGCTTTATTGGTCTAGAACAATCTACCATGAAGTAAGTTATGGCTTGTGTTTTTGATCACGTTCTAGGGTAAGTAGGAGTTTTTAAACTCACTGAGCTCCACCACCCATTTGAGGAGCCAACTAGACTGCTTAGAATAAGTGAGGACATAATTGTGTGTTTGGTCGGTGATGAATTCGACTAGATGTGTTGGAATATATGGGTGAAGCTTGTGAGCTGAAACAACGAGAGCAAATGTTACTTTTTCCATAATAAGGAACCCGAGCTCGGCGCCTTAGAGGACCCAACCAGCATAATAAATCGAGAACTACTTCCCCAGCTTATCTCAGACTAAACCCGAGTTGATGGCTTCATATTCAACCTTGAAGTACATAAAATGCTCTTTATTTGGATTTAGGATCTTAAGGAGCGGTGGTGATGTCAAAGAATCTTTCATCCTTCTAAATGATTGCTTGCATTCTTCTGATCAGACATGTTTTTCTCTCATCTTAGAGTTTTGAAAAATGTAAAATACTTGTCTCCTAATTTGGAGAGGACCCGATTTTGGCCTATAATCTAGTTGGTCGTCTTTTGCACTTCTTTAGTATTTTGAGAAGATATTATATTGATTAGTGTTTGTACCTTCCCTGGATTGAATTTTATCCCCTTCGAGGTTAACGGGTCGCCCAAAAATTTATTTCTTGATGCCTTGAAGGTGCACTTGAGTCTCATGTTATATTTCTTGAGTCTCATGTTATATTTTTTTTAAGTGTTTTAAGGGTTTCTTCTAAGTCTTTTATATATTTCTTAGGAGATTTACTTTTTTTAGTACATCATTCACATACACTTCAATGTTTTTTTCCCTTTCTGTTTAGAAAATAACATTCATCTGCCAGTAAGTAGCTCCAACATTTTTCAATTTGAAGGACATTACATTGTATTAATGCACACACTTGGTAATGATAAACTTGATTTTATCTGCATCGCTCGAGTGCATCTTGTTTTGGTGATAACCACAAAACATGTCAAGGAAGCTCATTATCAAGTGGCCAACATTTGCATCCACAATTGTGATGATCCGATGTAAGGGGTAGCTATCCTTTGGGTAGGCTTTGTTCAGATTGGTGAAGTTCACACACTTCCTCCACTTACCATTTAAATTTTTGACCATCACCTTGTTAGACACACAAGTTAGATACTAGACTTCTCTTATGTACCTGGTCTCTAGTAACTTCTAAACTTTCTCTCGAATTGGCTCGGCTAGGGTGACAACTGAGGACCTCATCTTCAATTCTAGCAATTAAGCCATTGGATTAACATTCAAACGATGACAATCGACATCGATTGAAATCCATAACACATCGGTTGCGAGCCAAACACAGATATCTTGATTTTTCCGGAGGCTTATGATCAACGTATCTTTTAACCCCACATAAAATCTTTGCTTATTAGAAAAAAAAAATTTTGGGCTCACCTTTGGTCATCATTATTTGATGAGTAGTCTCACTAGTCTCGAGACCCCCCTCATGCAGGTTGTTGAGTTCATGTGGCACATGCTCGATGCTTCTGATTGCTCAGAGATAGCTAATGTGGGATTGCTTCAAGTTACCACAGATAGTGATCACTTCCCCATGGCTTAAAAATTTCACTGCGCATGGTAAGTTAGGGTAACATTTTTGAATAAATTAAGCAAGGGGCGGCCGAAGATGTCGTTATAAGTTTGCGGCAAGTCAACCACCAAGAAGTTCTCCGTGTTTGTCAATTATTTATCTTTTTTCCCATGGTAACTATAGGGAGATAGTCCTCGATGCTTCCTTCCTCTCGCCAGAAAAGCCATAGAGTCGACCTGCTGTTACAATCATCCGGTCGTTTTCAAGACACATATTATCAGACACCTCTTGGAACAGAATTTTCACCGAGTTGCCGGTGTCAATAAAAAAGTTACCATTGTGGTAGTTGATGATTAGCGTTGTAATAAAAATGACATTTTTGTAAGAATTGTATAATAAAGAAGAAAATAGTGGGTATTCACCCATCAATCAATGTATTTGGGTGTTTACAGTGCCATCACTTTTTGTCTATTTTTTGAAGTTCCTATTTTCAAGACTGTACCTTTACATGTGGGTCCTTCTATAGGCCTTTGTACTTCAACTGTAGCAATATTTTAATTCTCACAAAAAGTAGTTTCTAGACCAAAGACTTTCCATTCTCTACCCTTTTCACATAATGCTTGGTAATAAAATTGGATGGATAAAATTGTTGATAACTGAAAATGTTGGTTGAATATTATGTTGAACCGACGTAGATGCTTGATGATCATATAAAAGTTTATGAGAAAATTTTTGATTCCGCCTTATGATATGTTCAAAGTGATGGTGTGAACGCTTTAGATATTTTGAGTCTATTATTCAAAGTGATGGTGATATAGATGGGGATGCTATTAGTAGAATTCAAGTTGGTTGGTTAAAGTGGAGGAAAGCTTCGAGCCTATTTTGTGTAGAAAAGTAATGCTTCAGCTGAAAGGAAAATTTTATAAGATGGTGGTGAGACCTGCAATGCTCTATGGATTTGAATGTTCGCCATTAAAAGAGAGGCATAAAACTAAGTTAAGTGTTGCCGAGATGAGAATGCTTAAGTGGATGAGTGGTTTTACACTTCAAGATAAAATTCCCTCCGCTAAAACTTTCTCTTGCCTCTGGGTTGTTGTTACTGGAGCTACAAATTCTCTTATCTTTCTAACTTTGATCAATTTCTTGACTGAACTTCAGAGTTGTCGTCATCCTCCGTAACATGGTTGTGCTCTTGGTGATAACCATAATATTATTTAGGTCTCGTAGGTAAGCTCCAAATTTCATTGGAAGCACTCTCTTGAAGTAGTTTTTATTTTGGACAACCTCCATTATTTTGGCCATTAAGACTCTCAATGGAGTCATTTTTGGTAGGTCATAGTCGGGCAGCGGGCACTCGTTTTACTGAGCCGGTCGCTGATCAAGATATCAAGCCTGACTTCCTTGGTTGTATAGTTTATCAGTCACGCTATGATCTCAAGGCATTTGAGGGTCTTCGTATTATGGATGGGTGAAAGGGAGTGAGTTTTCTCTTGGTCTCCACCTTGCCTTGGGGAGCCCTCTTCTACAAGCAACAAGTGGATGATTACTTTTTGAAGGATGCAAGGTTAGAGTTGTACAACTCGACTGATATATGGTTGTTGGCAATCTTCAATTACTCAGCTAGTGTCTTTGACTATTGTAGACCCAAATTGTATTAGAAATGTCATTCTTTCAGCCTTTGAGCTATGGTGGCATAAGCCAATATGGGCTCTAGATCTCATACTTTCAACATCTCCTTTTGAAAGTGAGTGATGATTGAGCACAAACACTTCTTTTTCCCTTGATTGATTTTTAAGGGGGTCCGTGAATTCTATTGTGATTTTTGGACACTAGCAAACTGGTGCTAAATATTTATTTGAAGTTAGTGAACAATGTGATTACTCCCAATGATAGTGTATTGAACCATCTTAAGGTTGACTCCCCTTGTGTGGTGAAGAACAAAAGACACTTTAAAGCATCATTGATCCTCAATAGACACATAGTCGACATGAGCAAGGCTATGTTCTTTGTTGGATCGCTTCTACCCTTATAGGACATCAATGTCAGGACCTTGAACCTCTATCGGGGCTAGGCGCCAGAGATCCACCGATAGAAACCATTCTTAAATTAGTCAGGGTGTCTTAGTACGCCTGAACTGATGCCTATCAATCATGTTAACCGAACATTGTCAAAGTTCTGAGAGTCTCCATTTCGACCATTAGGCACCAAACCTTCCTTTCGAGAATGTTGCTCCCTTTCCCAAGCCAGTGCCTCTCAGGTGACATCGAACATTTGATTCTTTAACCTGTGGATCTACTAGTTCACAAACTCTCTTGGGCACTTCGTATTACTAGTGTATTGTTATGAGTTTCTTCTTCATGTTCTGCTCTTCTCCTTGTCTATAACATGATCAACAATCACCGTACATTTTAGAATATTAAATTCTAATTTTTCTATGAATCACACCCAGGAATATAACATAAAAAGGAGGGAGAGAGAGAGGGGTAGAGAAAGGAGTGAACAACAATGAATAATAATATGACTTGTATATTTTATTGTTAAAAAAACAATGCCCCTATTTATAGGCAGATGATACAATATAATGAAATTACATTTCCACTCTCTGCTTTAATAAGGGATATACAAGATATTCAAAGTATTTTACATTTATGAGTTTATTGCTTGAATGCTATATTGCTCGTATGACTGGCTAGTATGAATGCGACTAAGTGAGGTTGATCCAGTTAGTTAGGTTGAGTATGTGATGTCGGTCGGTTGAGCTCGATTAACCTTGGGTCGGCGGGACTAACACGATCATATAAGCTTTGTCGATCGGTTAATTTAGTTTGATTGTCTACCCTTGATCTATGGATGATGAGCTCTTGCCAAAAGAACCAGTCTAGTGTCACCTCCCAAAAGAGCACTTCAGGGTGGTGGACATCCCAGAACTTAAATATTACTTTTCGACCCTACACCTAGCCGATGTGAGACTTTTTGTCCTTGACATTCTCCTCCACTCAATCACGTGGCGCCCTCGTCACGGATCAGCTCCATCGAGAGTTTCACTAGACCATGGAGAGTCCACACACCTGACAATTGTTGGTCCCTAAAAAGGAGTTTCGGTGGTGTTCGTAGGATGACTGGTGATAGCGGAGAACTGGATTCATTCCTCGGGTCCGATCTACCAGAAGTATGTTGATCCCTTTGGCCGATTTTCTTGTAGTCACAAACTCAGATGCTTATATGTCTTGTTTTAGTCTGATTGGTTCAGATTCAGATCGTTCAAATGTTTTTTTTGTCATTCTTCTAACTCGCTCGACTTACAACTTAGGCCCGGACAATTATGTCTGATCAGATGAACGAGCCACTTGTTTGGATCTCCTCAGGACCCATGTTGGCTCATTTTTTATGCATAAATACAATGATAACCTCATACAATTATATTTATTAAAAAATTCACCTAAAAAAAAACTAGCATTTGACAAATAATATCTTCACTTAATTTTTAAATCGAAAATAGAAAATTAATAAAAAAAAATTGTTAACAATTTAATTAAAATTTAACCATAAATTTATCTTTGAAAAGAAATTTAACCATTTGTTAATTTCTTTTTTTAAAAAAAAAAAATCACCCCTCACCGTTGAAGGATTAGCCGGCATGCAAGTTGCAAAGATGACAAAATGAGGAGGTAAGGACAAGGATTGAGCTGACAATCATATCACAATCTTCACCTCTAATGGAAATAAAAAAAAAAAAAATTGCATTAATTATTTTTGTCTTATTACAAATAAAAAAATTATTTACAAAATTAACCACTTTTTTATAAATTTTATTATTTTCTTGCTTATTTCTTTTAATTTTTTAATTTCTAAGTCAAAATTGATATTGATTCAACATTTATGGAGTTTCATAAGATTCACCCCATACATTAAAAGTTGTGCCTTTCTAATTGTATTTTTAATGGTCCCAACAACTCTAACCAATTTCAACTTTTGTTTGTGCTTAATTGAAATTAAATAGATTTTTAGACCATCTAAATACCTTTAATTTTCCTTAAAAATTAATCTATTATTTTTTATATCTAATTATTATATCCTAAAATTAATTAATATATGAATTAATTTAAAAATAATATTTAAGTAATTGGAGTCGTGGCTATATAGAGTTTAAATTAGTTTTAATTTTTTAAGAAAAAAAAAAGAATATTAACTTGAATGTTTTTATATATTTTAATCTACTTTTTTTATTTATATATATTAGCTTGAAAAAAAATTAAAAGTGAATGAAAAATTAATTTTTGATTCTAACTTAAATATTACATAATAAAATTTTAATATATTTTTAAAAATAAAAGTAAAATTTAAAGCTTACTTCAAAAATTGTGGCATAAAGACTCTCGAGATCCATTGTTCTAAGGAGTTGATTAAGGTCCGTTTGAGGCAGTTTATTTGGTGCGGTGATGTTTTGAAAATTTAACTGGTCTGTTTGGGTAAACTGTGTTTTGACAAATTATGCATTTTCAAAAAGCTGAAAACAACGTTTTCACACCGCATCTATCTAGGTGCGGTGACAACTTTCTGACAACGATCTGATTTTTCTAAAAAAATAAAAAATTGTAATAACCACTACACCTAGCTTATGAGTAAATTATTTTTATTCAGCTTATCAATATATTATTCAATAAATTTTAGCTCCCCATACCCTAAATCACAAATTTTATAATTACACCATTTGCCAAAAAAAAAAAAAAATAAAAAAAAAAGTCAAAACGGGCTTGAATAGAGGTTGACTTATGGTTAATGCGCCAACTAACCTAGCTAAGTAAAGCCTAGTTAAAAATTGTCTTGAATGAGGACAAATTAATTTATTGTCATTATATTATGAGAGCCATTTACATACTTACCAAAAAATTTATATAGACTTACATATCTCAATATTTATATTTGCATGAAGAGCACATGAATCTTTAATATTATATATTAAAGTGTTAGAAATATAAATATAAAATTTTAGAAGCCAGATATGTAAATACAAAAAAATTCAAGGCATGCATCTAAAATTCTCATATTTTTAAAATTGAATAAAAGACAAATAGTAATTATTATTTATTTAAAATGTTATAAAAAAATAAAAAAAATATATATTTTTGTTATCTATAAAGTGTCAAAGATTAAGGAGTAGGACTATCCCGTCACTTGCCAGTGAAATTCTCGGAAGTCGTGTCATCCCGGGAGATGCTTTCTATTTCTTTGAGGGTATATTTGGAATTTCATATATTTTCAGGATACAACCGGCAATAATTAAAATGTTATGAATAATAGAGGATTTTCACATCCCATGGCAGCTTTAAAGGAGAGTTCTAGGCGTTCGGATGCAGAAGGAAGGGAACAGTGACGAGATCGCCGGCGTGATTCCGACGAGCGCCGCTGGGGAAAGAAAGATGATGCCGGGAATTGGCGTTGTTCGCGGAGTTCCGAGCCATAGGAAGTATGAGGAGCAGATGGAGCGGCAGATGGGATGTATGACTGGATTCATCCAGCTTTTAGATCCCCACCAGATTCTTACAGGGAGGCGTTTTCAGTCTACCAAGCGGCTTCCAAGTCCATTGGTGAGCTTTTATTTGTTTCTTGTGAGGTATTTAATTAACAGATCATTAGATCATGCATTCTTGGTTGGTGGCAGGCTGCTGGATCGACCTCGCCGTCGGGGAACTCAGGGATGTCAACGGATTCTGTGATTAAGGATGCTCCAGAGTTCCCGTTTTCTCCGTCGCCGATTGTATCTCCTGAGAACCATGTTGCGACGAACTTTCCGGGAAGGTATACACTGCCGCTTCCTGTTTTCGAGATAAAGGATGGGGTGAAAGCCTCATGGAAGCTGCCAGAAGCTCCCAGGCTCTCCCTCGACAGTCGTGCAAACGTTAATGCCAAGGGGAAGTTGTCTTCTCGTGAGATGCAGGCCTCGCCGGCGGTGATCAACGGGAAAGAGGTTTCAGAAGATAGGAATAATCAGGAGAAGCAGCGGCGTTCACCGAGCGTAGTGGCGCGATTAATGGGTCTCGAGGAGCTCCCCATTGAAGAACTGCCGAAGAGACCCGAACTCCGCCGATCCGCTTCCGAGTCTCGTGTTACACTAGATCCGTTGCAGTTCAACCTCCAGAATCCATTTCCGATGCCCTCTGAAGAGGATTTTAGGCTTCAGAAGGACTACAATCCGATAAGATCTCGAGATACTACTAAACCTGATGGCGCGCGTCAATCGCCTGGCATGTTTCTAAGGAAGAGCTTCGACGCCCAGGAATTTTTCCCCGAGGCAAAACAGGTTGGATCACACTCAGGCGAGGTCGAAAAGCGGCTTCGGATGCGAGGAATCGAAGAACCTGCTAGAGACCTGGATACACTGAAGCAGATCCTGGAGGCTCTCCAGCTCAAAGGTCTTCTCCACTCCAAGCAACCGGAGCAACAAGTCGTCCATCTCAACGACTTTTATGACCGTCTTCCCCGATCCTCCACCGTTCATCCCCCTATCGTCGTCATAAAACCGGCACCCAAGCCTCCTCCGCGCCTCGCCGGAAGTGAGTCTCCAACCTTACATTCCAGATCCACGCCTCCCCGCCGGATACCGGATCCCGATCCACCTCCGACAACTTCCCTTCCAGACCGGCTTGAAATCGACCATCATTTCCGTAACGCCGGCCGGCGTAGCCCTAAATTTCCTGAGCCAATCTTAGCCTCGAGGAACCCTAGAGACCCACCAAGTCGCCGAAGGCCTCAAAAAGACGAAGGCCAAACTTCCCCCCTTCCTCCGCGGCGCATTCCGGCCGCGCATTCCCCGAAATCGAGCCCGAAGAAGCTTGGATTCCCGCCAAAGCACCGGAGGCCAAATCACATCTCTCCCAAAGAGGTCCATTCAACGGCTGAGGACGATACCTCCACCACCCTCTCCGATACCAGCAAAACCTCCCATTTCGATTTTGAGGTAAATACGAGCTCCACTCTTCACAGTTTTATCAATGAATAAATTGAATATGTGATTAGCATCGCCATGTCCAGCGCGCGGGAAACGAGGACTATAGTTCTGGGCGGAGATTGTTAGAGAGATGCGACAAGCTGCTCCACAGCATCGCCGCCATCACCTCCTCCGTCGAACAGGTTATTCCGACCGACCGGCAGCGCAGCCCTGTATCGGTTCTCGACTCCTGTTTCCTCTCCGACGAGGGTTTAGCTTCCTCCCTCCCAAATCGCCCCACCGGGTTTACTGGTACGCCCCGTGACTCGATTTACAAATGTTTCGCCAGCTCTCGCACAGCTGGCTTTGCATTGGGGTTTGTCTGCAATTATTCTTTTTGTGCGGGTGTCAATTTTTTGCTAAATTATAAAGTAAATCATAGTTCACAAACAAAATTTTTTAAAAAAATTGTTTGTGAATGCTGCGGGCAGCAGCTGCATTCATTGGATTTAATAATCATGTTGACTTAATATTAACTTTTATGTAAAAGACAGCATTGTAATTTCATGGTTAAAAAGATATAAAAGAAGGTTTTTTATGTATGCATGTCATTTATTTCTAATTTATTACGCACTTTGACTTTTGCTTCTCATATATATATATATATATGCATATTTAATTTTATAATAAAATATTTGTAATATTTATTTATTTTAAATTGATTTTTTTTTAAATTTACCAGATTTTGCGATAGCAGGAAAAAAACTGTTGCAAGTGAAATTTATTTAGGTAAAAGATAATGGCGGCTTTTACGGAACAATCATTTTAAATATAATATTTTAATTATTAAAATTTTAAATATTACATTTTAATCCTCTAAAATTTTAAATATAATGTTTTAATCACTTAAAACTTTCAATGAAAGCTTTAAATTTTAAGTAAATGAGGGTGATTGTAATAAAAAAAATATGCTTAAAAATATAATACTTAATGAGTGTGATTAAAATATTATATTGACATCTAAAAAATCATAAAAATAAAACGGTTAAATATTGTTCTTTAAAAAACAGTAATTTTTAAGTGTTTTGTACTCAAATACTTTTTTTTATAAACATCTTTTAAATTATATAAAACATCAAACAATCGTCCTGCATTTTTCTTGATGTGCATCCTTATAAAAAAATATGTTTTTTTCCCTAATAAATTGCTGTATACTCTCGTCTTTTACAGTAAATTACCGATTTTTATATAACAAACCCTCGATTCTCCGTCCTGCAGATGAATTAACCGACTGGCGCGAGGAACATTCGAAACGTAAGCCGACATCCGCCGCCGGTTCCGACTCTCCTTCCGTTTCCCATGAACATCAAACCACGTCGAGCAACGACCAGCACGAGGACTACGCCTTCGTCCTCGACGTGCTCCGCCAATCCGACCTCCACCCCAGCGCCGACGAAGCATTCACCTCTATCGAAAACCGTCACCGCTCCTCCACCACCACTTCCTCCACCCTCCACCGTCGTCTCATCTTCGACACCGTAACCGAACTCCTCAACCGGAAGCGCGATATCTCCCCTTGGGATACCTTTTCCGGCGCATTGGCCGCCACCTGCGCGACCTCCCATACACGAGCGGTGTGGGATGAGCTATGCCAGATCCAGGTGCGGATCCCAGCGGCGAACGCCATGGAGGCGACCTGCAATGTGATAAGGAAGGAGATGACTGGGAGTTGGGATAGGGAGCAAGGATGGGTGGTGTTTGGCGAGGAGATGTCGGAGGCTGTGCTGCACATCGAACGGTTGGTGTTCAAAGATCTTGTGGCTGATACGATTCGGGAGCTGGCGGATCTCGCGGGAAGGTGCAGGCGAGGCGTCGCGATCTCGCGACGGAAGATCGTGTTTTGATGTGAGGTACCAGCTTAATTTTTCTGGAAATAATTGACTGCACTCTCTGCTGCGGGGTTGGGGGATATAGATAAGACTCTGCGTTGGCCGATGCGACGGTAGGCACTAAGTTGTTTGGTTGGCTTGTTTTTTACGAGCTATGGCCGTGTGGGGGACTGGTGGAGATTTTAGGCAATAATCTGTATGGGATTTGTTTGAATCATTTTGATGAGACTAATTTAAACTTAAAAAAAACAAGGGAAATACTTGCTTGTTGAAAATTTGCTATTTATTTATAAAAGTAGCACCTGGGTCAATATCTATCTCTTGAATTCAAAAATGCTGGCTCAAATCGAAAGAATTGAGCATTGGACCGTTGGACAGATGAGAGAGAGAGAAATATAATACAATGTGATGTGTCTGTTGTAATGGTAACACTTTAAGTAATTAATGCACCTTTATACTTGTAATTGACTCTTGGATCCATAACTGAAGCTGATACTATTCCATATTCTTAACCGTTAAAATGGAAAGCACTTAGTGACTTGCTGGTGTTGTCATTCAGTCATGTGACAATTGTAGTGGTATATATGTAAAAATAGAAGAACGATCAACAAATAAAGAGAAAAAGTGGAATGAGAAAATTCACACCATAAAACAATAACACAACGGAACACATAAATTTACGTGGTTCGACAAATTGCCTACGTCCACGAAATTGCAGAGTATTTTACTACTTGAGGAATTTACACAAGTCGATTGTCTCGACTTACAAGAGGGATTTCTCACTTCATTGTTCTCTCTTTTTCTCTCTCTACACCGAGATACACCTAAAAAAATAAACTTACATGAGAAATAAACTCAATTCCTCTTCTGCCACAAGTCACCAAGAAGAAGTTAAGGAAGAGCAATCTTCTTTTTTTTTCTTCTTTCTTCTGTTGTAAGGAACTACTACTTGCACTTCTCTTCCTCTATCCTGTGGAAGCAAAATTGTCGAAGAACACAAAAGAGATCGTGCAAAATCAGAAGGAGAGCTGTGCGATATCTTTCTTCCTCTTCTGTTTGTTGTGGTGTATATGATATATTTGAAATTTAAATCGATCGACGACGAAGCGAATAAAATAGCACGAGAAAATTCACATCAAAAGAACACATATTTACGTGGTTCGGCAAATTGCCTACATTCACGGAGTTGCAGAGGATTTTAATACTTCAGAAATTTATAACAATCATTCGTCTCAACTTATAAGAAAGATCTCTCATTTCCTCGCTCTCTCTCTCTCTCTTCTACTTCTCTCTCTACATCGAGATACACACCGAAGAAGATGAAAAATGGAGAAACCACCTCCAAGAGAAATAAACTCAATTTCTCTTCTTTCTTCTTCCTTCTGCCGCAAGGAACTACTTCTTGCACTTCAATTGACTTCAGTTCTGGTACAAGATCCACATGCTGAAATCAACTGACAAAGAACACTGAGATACACCGAAGAAGAAACACGTACAAGATCCACATGCTGAAATCAACTGAATTCAGTTCTGGTAGCTTGCCTCTGGACTGAAGTTCCTTCATACCTCTTTGACTCATGGTGGGCAAGTCTGCAATACCACAACTCTGTTGTGCTCTCTGCAACAGTAGTATCAACACTGTTAATTAAACCAGTAGTCATATACAATGTACCTGTTTTCTTACCCCGTGCCAGTACCAATGCTCCTTTAGTAACCTTCCAGGTACTATCTGAGAAAACTATTGAATGTCCACATTCGTCAAGCTGCCCAACAGAAATGAGGTTCTTCTTCAGTTCAGGAATGTGTCTGACCTTTTGCAGAGTCCACTTGTTTTTATTTGGAAGTGCAATGTCAATATCTCCCATTCCTACCACATTCAAAACTTCTCCATCTGCTAGATATACTTTTTCAAAGTCACCTGCAACATAATTCCGCATCAATTCCTGATAGAAAGTTGTATGGTACGAAACTCTTGAATCCAGTATCCAGTCATCAACAGGACTATGAACTGTCAGCAGTAGGGCATCATGTTCAGTTACCACATTCGCACTATCAATCTCCTTCTTAAGATTCCTGCAGTTCCTCCTTATGTGGTCAGTTTTGCCACAATTCCAGTAAGTTACTTGTTTACCAGGCCTTGACTTGCTCTTGCTTCTGTTCTTTGATTTTGATCTTTCCCAGTTTGAGTTCCTGTCAAGTGATCTTCCTCTGGAATCAACATTTAGTGCCGAACTCGAACTTGAGATCTCGCCAGAATCTTTTCTGCGCACTTCCTCGGCCAAAATCAAATCACAAATATCTTCAAATTTCAGTTTAGATTTACCTGCAGAATTACTGACAACCATCTTCATAGCTTCCCAGCTATTTGACAATGAAGCCAACAAGATCAAGACACGTATCTCATTATCAAATTCAATTTTCACAGACGATAATTGATTTGTGATGATATTGAAATCATTCAGGTGTTGTACAACAGACGTACATTCCGCCATCTTCAAATTGAATAACTTCTTCATCAGATATACCTTGTTATTCGCCGATGACTTTTCATACATACCTGACAGGGCTGTCATAAGATCTGCAGTTGTCCTCTCCTTGACGACGTTGTGTGCAACGTACATCGATAGGATCATTCGAATAACCCCCAGAACCTGTCGATCCAACATATTTCATTCAGTCTCATCCATCATTTCAGGTCTTTTCCCCAATAACGGAAGATAAAGTTTCTTCCCATAGAGGTAGTCCTCTATCTGCATCCTTCAATAATCAAAATCTGTGTCATCGAACTTCTCGATCCCTGAAATCTTCACGTCGTCTGTAGCCATTGTCTTTGATACCATTTATTGTGGTGTATATGATATATTTGAAATTTAAATCGATCGACAACGAAGCAAATAAAATAGCACGAGAAAATTCATATCAAAAGAACACACAGATTTACGTGGTTCGACAAATTGCCTACATCCACGGAGTTGTAGAGGATTTTACTAATTGAGGAATTTACACCAGTCGATCACCTCGAGTTACAGAAGAATCTCTCACTCTTCGTTGCTCTCTATGTTCTCTCTCTACACCGAGATACACAGAAGAAGAAACACGTACAAGAGAAATAAACCCAATTTCTCTTCTTTCTTCTTACTTCTGCCGCAAGGAACTACTTATTGCACTTCTCTTCCTCTGCCTCGAGGAAACTTTTCTCTATCCCGAAGAAAATCAAAGAAGAACACCGTGACTTCGTATCCACAAGATCTGAATGAGAGCCTCTCCTTTTATCACGAAGAGAAATGAAGCGAAGGGATGCTTCGCTTTGCGAAATAGAGGAGGCGTGAGCGGTACGCGAAGCTTCGCGCGCAAAACTGAGGAGGCGTGACTGTTCACGTGCGCGGGAGACAGGAGGCGGAGACGGGATCGCGATCGGGAGTGGAGCGGGAACGGGAAGCACCGATTCGTGAATTAGAGGCGGGAGTGTGAGTGGTGAAATCGGGCTCCAGCCCTTACACTGTTCGCAACTTAAAGGAGCGGGGCAGTGTCGATTCGCGAAGCGACATAAATGGCGGGAACAGTTTGCGAACATCAGGGTCGGGGCTTTCGTGATCGGGAACAGGGAGCGAGAGTGGGCGTGAGAGGCGGGAGCGGGATTTCTTTTTTTTTTCGTTCGATCGGGCTTCAGCTAACAAATCTATCACTAAGAGATCGATACACAAACTACAACAACTTCCTCAAACTGATATCCTCTACTGACAGCGTCGCTCTTTTCTTCAAACATGAATCCTCCACCTCTACAACTCAAATCCCTTTGTCTTCACACCAAAAGACCAATTGAAGCTGCGCACAACTTCAGTTTCTCAAGACTAACTGAACTTAGTCAACATATCAGCAAGGTCCACATAGTCATGCACCTCCAAGCTATTTCCTAGGTTATTCTTGTCTCTGCTTACAACTCTCACTGCATGACAATCTCCTGCCTTTGCTGAAAGTTTTTTCCAACAAGTCTAGCCTTATAGGTCTTATTGTCATCAAACTCAGTCTTCATTCAGTGCACCCATTTGTTGTGTAATACCATCTTTCCTAGTGAAAGTTTTGTCAGCTCTCACTTGCTTGAATTTTCATCTAGCAAGATTTCTTCATTTATCTGTGGTTCTCTACCATATGTTTGTGGAACAATAGGAATGTGTGCTCCGGACCCACTCTCCTCTCTACTTCCATCACTGCCCTGCACCGTAGCCTCTGGTAGATCAATTCCTACCACATTCAAAACTTTTCCATCTGTCAGATATACTTTTCTAAAGTCAACTGCAACATAATTTCACATCAATTTCCGATAGAATGATGTATGGAAAGAAGCCTCTAAATCTAATATCCAGTTATCAACAGAACTATGAACTGTCAACAGTAGTGTATCCTGTACTTTTTCCGATACCACATTTGCGCTATCATTCTCCATTTTCTTGGGATTTATGCAGTTCCTCTTTGTGTGGTCAGCCTTGCCACAATTCCAGTAGGTTGTTTGCTGACCATACTTTGATTTGATTTCCCTCTATTTGAGTTCATGTAATGTGATATCTTTTTGAAATTAACATTCAATGCCGAACTCGAACCTAAGATCTCGCCAGAATCTTTGCATCTCCTCAGTCCAGTCAAAATTAAATCACAAATATCATCATATTTCAGTTTAGATTTTCCTGCAAAACTGTTAACTGTTATCCTCATGGTTTCCCAACTATTTAACAATGATGCCAACAATATCAAGACCATACTTTGATTTGATTTCCCTCTATTTGAGTTCATGTAATGTGATATCTTTTTGAAATTAACATTCAATGCCGAACTCGAACCTAAGATCTCGCCAGAATCTTTTCTGTGCATCTCCTCAGTCAAAATTAAATCACAAATATCATCATATTTCAGTTTAGATTTACATGTAGAACTGTTAACTGTTATCCTCATGGTTTCCCAACTATTTAACAATGATGCCAACAATATCAATGCACGTATCTCATCATCAAAATTAATTTCAACAGACGACAATTGATTTGTGATAATATTGAAATCATTCAGGTGTTGAGTAACAAAAACACCTTCTGTCATCTTCAAGTTGAATAACTTCTTCATCAAGTATACTATTATTCGTCGATGACTTTTCATACATATCTGATAAGACTGTCATGAGATATGCAGTCGTCATTTTCATGAAAACGTTGTGTGCAACGGACCTTGATAGAGTCAATCGAATAACCCCCAGAACTTATTAATCCAACAAATTTCATTCTGCCTCGTCCATCATTTCAGGTTTTTTCCCTAATAACGGAAGATGAAGTTTTTTCCTATAGAGGTAATCTTTTATCTGCATCATTTAGTATCCAAAATCTATGTCATCCAATTTGTCGATCCCTGAAACCTTCACTTCATCTGCAGCTATTATTCTTTCTCAGATCCGAAACCACAGTCTCTGATACCAGTTGTAGTGGTATATATGTAATGATAGAAGAACGATCGACAAAGAAAGCGAAAAATTGGAACGAGAAAATTCACTCCATAAAATAGTAATACAGCAGAACACAGATTTGCGTGGTTCGACAAATTACCTACGTCTACAGAGTTGCAGAGGATTTTACTACTTGAGGAATATTACATCAGTCGATCGTCTCAACTTACAAGAGGGTTCTCTCACTTCCTTGCACTCTCTTCTTTTCTCTCTACACCGAGATTGACCGAAGAAGATAAACTTACAAAGAAATAAACTCAATTTCTCTTCTACCACAAACCGCTATTATTCTTTCTCAGATCCGAAACCACAGTCTCTGATACCAGTTGTAGTGGTATATATGTAATGATAGAAGAACGATCGACAAAGAAAGCGAAAAATTGGAACGAGAAAATTCACTCCATAAAATAGTAATACAGCAGAACACAGATTTGCGTGGTTCGACAAATTACCTACGTCTACAGAGTTGCAGAGGATTTTACTACTTGAGGAATATTACATCAGTCGATCGTCTCAACTTACAAGAGGGTTCTCTCACTTCCTTGCACTCTCTTCTTTTCTCTCTACACCGAGATTGACCGAAGAAGATAAACTTACAAAGAAATAAACTCAATTTCTCTTCTACCACAAACCACCAAGAAGAAACCAAGGGAGAACAATCTTCTTTTTCTTCCTTCTTTCTCCTTCTGCTACAAGGAACTACTCCTTGCACTTCTTTTCCTCTATCTCGTGGAAGCAGAATTGCCGAAGAAGAACACAAAAGAGGTCGTGCAAAATCACAAGAAGAGCTGTGCGATACCTTTCTTCCTCTTCTGTTCGCAACTTAAAGGAGCGGGGCGGCGTCGATTCGTGAAACAACATAAGAGGCCGGATTAGTTTGCAAACAATAGGTTCGCGATCTTTCACGATCAGGAACAAAGAGCGGGAGTGAGCATAGGAGGCGGGTGCGGGATTTCCTTTTTTTGTTTTTGTTTAATCGGGCTCCAGCTAACAACAATTATTCAGTCGGCTAGAACGTTTTTGCTCGGCCTCCTTGGGAGAATCCTCGATAGAGACCCTTATGAAGTCCGGGTGAACATGGACGATTAGGCAGAGTGTGTATCACTGTAATCAGACAGACAACTCTTTTTGAACAAGGGGCCTTTTGAGAGGATTGGAAAGAGACTGGTGTACCTTTTGCTCATTTATGTGAAGAATCTCAAAATCATTAGAGGGAGCTAGTTGTAGCTGGAAGTCCTTCGGATCTGATGGATCTTGTTGTTTTGTTCTGCTGAGCTTTCATTCGAATGAAACAACACTTGACGTCTTAATTTTTTGACTCCTGATGCAATCCTTTGGTATCTATTTAGCAAAATCTATCGAATTTCCTCAAGATTTGTGCAGTCATATTTTTGATTTATACTATCCATTGAAGTTTGATACGAATGGAAAATATGAGTTGGAATTTTATAGTAAAGTTTGATATTTGTGTGAGAATTTGAAAATACATGAAAAAGAGAATCTAACACTTTTTTTATGGAATGGGTTGAAATAATGATAAATATTAGTGAAAATAATGTATAATTATTTTAGTGATTCGAGCTATTATCTAATTGGAAGCTATGTTAGATTCACTGGAAATCCATTATTTAATGAGTTGAGACAGAGCTAAACCTGAATCTATTTCTGAAATTGTGACACAATTGATTAGCTCTCACTTCACACAATGCCACACCATGAGTTGTCTGTTTTTTGAAAAAAAATATTGCAGGCGAGTTTTGCTGAGGATTTTTTTTATTAGTTAGTTTGGCTGTCTTAGTCTCATAATCCCTATGTTGCAAAGCAGAGGTAAAGCAAATGTAGACTGACATGGACTGAAACGAGCTATTAGCTTACACGTACTGCTAACCCTACCTAACTATATTCTTCCGAAGGAAGACAGGAAGATATGTAGCGGGCCCGCCAATTGTGGACTTTCATCGCGTCACTCTTGATTTGAGCTTGTGATGGATTAATTAATCGAGTTTGAGTTGGGACTGTGCTTAATTCTCGAGTTACCTTCAACTCGAGAGCTAATAAGCTGAGTCGGGGCTGGCTTAAGCTCCCTAGACTCTTATCGAGCTAAACCCGAGTTGGTTCAGTTATTCTCCATAAGCTGTCATGATGTGGCAATTGATGCTAATATCACATTCATGATTGGGAGTCCATATTGCACATGATAGAATTAATCAATAATTGCGCATGGATAAGGACCCACATATAATGATAATTAAAAATAACATGAACAAACAATAGAAATGATTGCCAAAATCCTAGAAACAGACAAAATTTAAATCTATGACCACAAAAGCATTGTTAAATAAAGATATAAATCTCTAAGATAGTACCAATATATGAATCTCACTTATACTTATTTCTCTAGGTAGCATAAGACAACTAAATATGTAGCCAAATTATGATTTAATATCGTCTTCCAATGGATGCATATTGAGCCCAAATTAATGAAGTAGGCAAGAAAGCTAATGATAATCACATACCTTTATAGGGAAAGTGGGGAGCTAAGTATGCATCAACAAATAACACAGTAATGCCACCAAAAGGTAAGTGTAATAAGCATTTCCTATTTTAGATTCAATAATGTTGGCCCTTCATGGGTTTCATCAAGTTCCTAGCTTGAAAAAAAATCTAAATATCATGTATATGGGAATCATTAGGGGTGTGAATGAGCAGAAGTAGAGGAAGTGTAGGCTCGACTCGTTAAAAAATACTATTCTTCGTGTTCGGCTAGTTTTATATATCAAGTGCAAAAAAATTGTTTTTGTTTGCTTGGCGAGCTAAACACTAGAAAACAAGCCGAATACGTGTTGATTGTGAATAATGAGTCATTTTAATAGTCATAGTCACACAGTCGTAGGAATTCAAGGGTATGACCGGATTGAATTTTATTATTTATATTAAATTATGCATCTAAATAGAATTTAATTTGTTTTTATTCTATTTTTTAAATTAATAATTTTAATTGATTATAAACCCTTGTAGCCTTATAATCAATTCAATTATTTCGACCCAAAATGAGTCTAACACGAACGAACAAATCTTTGTTTGTGTTCGACTTGTTCATATATCGAATGCAAAAAAATTGTTTGTGTTCTGCTCATTTGCTTAGCGAACAAGTCGAACCGGAGTTACAAAATGAGCTTAACATGAGTTGTTCGCCAACAACAAGCCATTTTGATAGCCCAAGGAATCATCATCCTTTTAAATACTAATGAATCAACATTATTAGCATGAGGGCACAAAATGCTTCCAAAAAAATAAAATAATATACATCCACAACTAACATAACATTATAATATCAAATTGCCACACTAACAAATCCAAATATCCCCAAAGGAATTAATAGCAAATATCACATCAACTAATGCAAGATCTTAAAATGCAACTATTAAAATAACTAATTGCTTAACAAAGATATGGGCTTAAAAAAACAATTCCCTAAGAAATTAACTAGAAAAATGTGTTGCAAAGAGTGGTGAAAAACTCAATATCCATCACAACTAACATGAAAAATAGCTTGTTTGACAGTTATTTGTAACATGACAAAAAAACTATTAAAGATTCAAATAATTATGTGAAAATACATTTTTGTCATAATTTTCTGCAACACAATTTATGGATTTAAGTTGCTAAAGAACTTTCTATCATTGTAAGTTCATTTCTTGCGAACCCATCTTTGATATTATTATTTTATGTGTACTAAATTTTCTAAAGTTTGTCATTTTTTCCCCAAATGCAATTACAACTTTTTATAAAATCTAATTTGATAATTCATTTAATTTCTTTCACTTTTAATATGCTTTCTCAGTTATTTTTAACTTTCTCACAAAATCCTTATATCAATACAACTTTTTTTTTTACTTTAGTAAAAAAAATTTCAATCCAAATATTTTCTTAATGCTAGTTATGTGATTTTAATTTTTGATTTTTAGTTATTAGATGTAGATTAGTTTATGCTAACTTAAGTTATCCTTTTGCACATTGACCAAAGAAAAATATGTTGAGATTTTCATACCTAATTTATACTGATTTTGATGATATTTCACGATATTTACTGATTTTGATGATATTTCACTTTAAAGAAGGGTATTTTTGATGTCTTATTGTAGGTATGATTAATTATGGTCATTGAAGCAAAAAGATGAAAAACGGTACAATTTTGAGCAAAAACAAGCAAGAAATGATATTTTGCCCTATCACCTTTCGATAAGTCTTTGGATGCTTAATCTCTTTTATACTTCTTGCATATTTTTGAATGAGATTACACTTTAAAGGAAAGTTGATTTCATGCTTATTTTGTAGGGCTATCTGTTAGGAATGCAACGTAACTGAAATGGTGCGAAACAGAGCTAAAACAGAGCCAAATGGAGCGAAACGGTGAAGCTGCGCAGTCTGCCCGCCGACGGCGCCAAAACGACGCCGACGGCGAGATTTACCCGAGAAGACCGAAAAATGACAGAAATGCTCGCCTACAGCGCCCTCGAGCCCGCCGACAGCCCCCGGGATGACTATGGATCGACTTTTTGCGGTTATGGGCTGAAATTCAATGTATTTAGACGCTTTTTGGAAAGGTGCTTGTGGCAACTCTTCAAACTTCATCCCTACACTTTAAAAGAACGAATTTAGGTTAAAAAAAGAGGATTATGTGTGAGAGGAATGTTAAGAAAAGTGTGGAGAAAGTTTAGAGTTTTTAGAATAGGAGTAGAAATGTAGATTTCTACCCTTTTTGAGAGATTGGAGAGGAGATTTTGAGAGAATTTGTAAGGAGATGTTCTAACATTGCATGGATCGGCGGGAGACTTTGTGGGAGAGATTTTCTTCTTTCTTTCAAAGGGAAAAAACTAAGTATTGTGTTCTTCATTATCTTATGGTTTTGTAAACACTTATCTAGTGGATTTGCTTTGGTTAAATGAAGTTTCCGTTGTGTTTTCTTCGTGCTTTGTGATGGGCATCTCTTACTATTTCTTCTTCTTTGGAAATAGTTGTATGAGAAGATTATGCCATTGTTTTCATTTGTAATGAGTAGAATTCATGTTTATGATTTTGTGATGCATGTTAGAAGCGAATTTAATTATAAATGTGATGGTTTTTACTTGCACTTTATTTACATTACAATAAAGGCCTGTTGTAGTGTTAAAGTTGGTTGTAATTGCATTAAGACCCGAGAGGACTGTGTAATTCTCAACAAAGTAGAACCACATTCATATTCCAAGGATGGTTAAGTTCATGGGAGTTGAATGCAAACAAATAGGGAAATATACTTTGATGGGCGTAGAGGAGATTGGTGTAGAATTGGAGATTTTAGAGTGACAGACTGAAATCCCCAATTTGATCATATTGTTTGAGTACTGAAGCGGACTTGTTAGCCCTCAGGTGAGGGGAACGTGGGAGCTCCTAAGTGAGAGCCGGTATCCTCCCAGCCTAGTCACGGATTCAGTAAACAAGCATAGGATTAGTCAATGTTCTTTATGTTTGGACCAAAAGAATAGGATTGCTCCTATTTGACACATACAATATTTAATGCATCGCATTCCTTTACATTATCCAATGCATTACATAAGAATAGTAGTTTTTACTATTTCAAAATTCTTCAATCCAATTCATCCAAAAAAAGTTATCTTCAGAATTAATATTTGCGTTTAGTTATAATTACTATCGTTACATTTAACACTTACATTTAGGAGTGGTTGCTAGATAAAACATCATTTTAATCAACATTCCAAACTAAGGACTAATTGTAGTAGATTAGAATTTGACTAAGGACCTCTTACCTCGCTTCCCCGTGGGATCGATAAACGGGATTCCACTAGAGCCCTGTATTACTTGAGCGATACATATACTTGCGTTTGAAATTGTGACTTTACAAAATCATTATAACTATATAAATCTGGGTTCATAAATTTAAACATATATAAAGTCGCTGTCAAGTTTTTAGCGTCGTTGACGGGGAAGCTTCGGTAAGAACTTTAAGAGAATTTTAGTTGAAGTACTTAGGCTTACACTTGGAAAACTGTAGTGTCGTAAAAACTATTTTATGTGAAAAGTGTTTTTATATGAAAAAAATATGAAAAAAAAAATATTTTTATGAAAAATAAGGTGTTCGTTAAAATGTTTTGTTGAGTTGAATATATTTCATCGGTTATTTGTTTAATTGTTAATGTATTGTTTGTTGTGTTGCGTATGCGAAACAAAAGATCTGCAGGACTTGTGCCTTATGATCGTGAGTTTGAAAAAAAGAAAAAAATAAAAATATAAATAGGACTCAAAAAACTAGAAATGGAAATAGAAAACTTTCAAAATAATAAATTGAAAAATCAACATACTTCATTGAGGGATTACGTAAATCCTACGACAGATGAAATTCACTCAAGTATACAAAACCCTGTCTTAGAAACTGACTCGTTTGAAATAAATCCTAAGATTATCCAACTGGTGCAGAACAATCAGTTTGGGGGAACTCCTTTGGAGGATCCCTATTTACATTTATCAAATTTTATAGAACTTTGTGTTATATTTCGTTATAACGGTATGTCAGACGATGGACTAAGGCTTTTTCCCCTTTCTCACTAAGGGATAAGGCTAAAATGTGGTTATACTCATTAGCACCTGGCTCTATTAAAAATTGGGAGGAGTTAACTCAAAAATTCCTAAGTATTTTCCACCTTCAAGGACTACTAAACTTAGAAAATACATTTTCTCATTTTGTCAGTATGAAGGGGAATCAATATACGAAGCCTGGGAAATATTTAAGGAACTCCTAAGAAAGTGTCCACATCATGCTCTGCCTGATTGGTTAATCATTCAAACTTTTTATAATGGGTTAGTAGAATCTCTTCAGTTTATAATTGATGCTGCTGCTGGTTTAAGTGAACTCATTAATTTTATGTCGTTTAAATAACTGTTTACAAAATTCCTTAGAATAGCTAATGAATCAATTTTGGCCTTCTACAAGGGTAAATCCTAAAAAAGTAGTCAGTGTTCATGATTCAGATGTGATTACAATTCTTGCATCTCAAGTTGTCGTAATATCAGGGAAGTTGGACCAATTTGGAATGAACCAAACTCAATTTACTCCAATAAGTGAGGAAAGTTCATTATGGCATATGATTGATTCTAAGCATATGATTTATGGCATATGATTGATTCTAACTTATCATATGATGCTTTAAAAACCATAAATAACTCGTACTCTAACTTTTACAACCCAGGTTGGAAGAACCATCCTAATTTTAACTGGCGTCATACTACTTGGGGTGGAAACTAACAATGGGAAAATAATCATGCAAATCCTAATGGGAGTTAGAATAATCAGGTGAACACAAATTATAGACCTTCATATCCACCAGACTCTAACAATGATCAACAATTTGAGAATAAGATGTCTATGGAAGAAGTGGTATTGCAAATGGGAAACCGGTTGCAAAGTCAAATAGCT
>NW_018165377.1:581511-584043 GCF_001263595.1 Phalaenopsis equestris
ATATCTCCAACTAAAATCAGTTTAGAAAGACCACCACCTTCATTTCCTCAAAGACTTAGACAACATGAGTTGGATAAAAAATTTTCAAAGTTCATGGATGTACTTAAAAAGATTACGATAAATATTCCTTTCGCTGAAGCTTTGAAAAAGATGCCAAGTTATGCAAAATTTATGAAAGTGATATTAAACAAGAAAAGGAAATTTGGGGATTACAAGACAGTTGCACTAAGTGAGGAGTGCAGCGCTATACTTCAGAAAAATTTTCTTCATAAACTTAAAGATCATTGTAGCTTTACAATTCTTTGTGTAATTGGAAAAAAAATATGTGGAAAAGCTTTATGTGATTTAGGACCGAGCATTCATGTGATGCCTCTATCCATATTTAAAAGGTTAGGTTAAGCCGATATTTCTCCCAAACTAATAGATCTATCATTTATCCAAAATGGATTATAGAAGATGTGCTTGTTAAAGTGGATAATTTTATCTTTCGTATGGATTTTATTGTATTAGATATGGAGGAAGATAAATAATATCCCACTATTTTGGGGAAACCATTTCTTATTACTGGACAAACTATGATAGATGTGCAAAAAAGAAAGTTAACTATGAATATTAATGACCATGAAATCACTTTTGATGTTTTAAAGGCTATGAAATATCCGCTCGGAGAAATGATGATGATGATTGTTTGATGGATGAAATTGATTATCTAAGTAAAAACTATTTCCAAAAGAGTTTTGAAAATAAGTTAACAGATGAAATAAGTTAACAGATGTTAACAGATGAGATCGAAATGCACTTTCATGATGAGTCTAAAATGTTGTTTAAAGCAGACTGTATGTATATTTAGGAGAGGTGTGAAATAGTAAACTTTTAATTCAATCTGTTGAAAAATCTCATCACCTTAAAATGAACTTACCTCATACAATTTTAAAGCCTATCTATTTGGTGAATTCATATACACCACCAGTCTATAGATCTTCATATTTGACTCAATCACAAGATGAACCTGAATTGAACGATGAAATTAGTAAAAGATCTTCTATGAAAGAGTTATTCAAAGTCACTGAATGACATATTCCATGGTATACGAACAAAATGAATGAGATTTTGATGTCGGGGCAGATTATTAATGCAATTACCAGTTACCCCCCAGAGATTTTATCTAGTGACTTTGAGATAAATCCTAAGGAAATGAATTATAAGCAGTTTAAAATTATTGAATTGATATTTAGAAGAGAATTCGAGGATTTGTTTCTAAAGAGCTTTGAGTTGAGAGATAAGGACAAGGAAATTGAAAGATCAATGGAAGAAATTTTTGAAGAATTGGAAGATAATTTGAAACAGAAGAGTAACATAGAAGATATTGATTTAGAATCTGAATTATCTAGAGAGAATCTGATCCAAAATTTGGGAGATCATGAAGTATCATATAAAAATCCATTTCTTATAAATTTCAAGGATGATATTAATATGCAAATTGAGAAAATTACTAGAAGAATATTAGATCTAGAAAGAAATATGGAAGAGCTGGAAGAAAAATTAAAATTCGAGGACTTTATAGGAATCCCTGGATCTGGAAAAAATTGGCCTATTGATCAATGATTACTTAATTGGAATTTTGATATAGGTGGAATCATTTGTCGGGCTAGCGACGTTAAATCAAGCGCTTTATGGGAGGCAACCCATAGTTATCTGTGTGGTTTGATTTAGTATGCTTAAGAGTCATGATTGTTAGTGTTGTATTGTTTTTGCTTTAGTGTGGATTGATCAGTTTACTTGATGTTTGGTAGATGTTTGGATTGTTAGTGTTTTGATTTGCTTTTTGTGTGTCATGAGGGAGATGATTCATTAAATTTTTATTATGGTTAGACTTGTATGTTATCTTGTAGTAGTTGGATTGACGAGTCCACTACAACTCAGATCTCACCCTGACTTGAGTTTTACAAAGGACATTATGAATTTTTACAGCGATAGTTTCATCTCAATTTTGTTACTTCCTTTCTTGGACTTTGTTTTCATTTAATAGGAGTCGTGAACCTATTTGATGAGTAACTTATGGATGATTTTACACTATCCTTATAACAGATAGAGGTGCTTAATTATTGGGATATGGTAAGTTTGGTGTTGGTGCTCGAGAACCAATATATCAGGGATAATCTTATCTTTGGGATTAGAATCTATAAAATCATTTATAAGCACCCAATATATTTGTATAGTGATTTCGTTAGAAATTGGAAGTAAGTTGGTGAGATGAGATGAGATGGAGGAAGAATTGACCTCAGTTATCTTGTTTGTGTGTTTGTTTTTGTGTTTGTGTTACAATTTATAAGAATTGAAGAACATTTTTATATTTCAATGTTGATACATGTTATGCTAGTTAGAACTTTGTTTAGTTAATTTCATTATGACATGTTTAGTTTAGATTTACTTTCTACTACATGTTTTCTATCCTAATAAATAATTGTAGATGTTTTTGATAGAAATTTGTGATAGATAGAATTTCTAAACTGTTTTTCTTCCTACTTATAT
>NW_018165377.1:584517-592954 GCF_001263595.1 Phalaenopsis equestris
AATGTGATGTTCAAAATCATTAAAGACTATCCAGATATAGTAATCCTCACTTGAAAAAGGAAAAAGAAAGGATTGACAACAATCCCTGAAAAGAAAAGAAAAATATATATGATTGAAAGCAATTCAAATGAAAAAAGAAAAGAAAAGAAAAAAATATATAAAAGTGAGGAGAAGCTTGAGGAGATGCCTAATCAAAAATTGGCTTCACTGGACTTACCTAAAGAGAAATCTAAAATTTGAGGAAATTTCCATCAAATTTTAGATTGCAGAAGTGATCATCATTTTCAACTCGATCAATCTAAATGAGCCAGCTCGTTTGATTTTCGAGCTGGAATGGATCTAAATAGTTTAATTTGAGCTAGCTCGTTTCGATTTTGAGCTTGATTAAGCATGATTAAATTTTAAGCCGAGCTGGCTCGAGACTGAATAGAACAAGTCACGGGCCAATTTTGAGCACGGTTGACAATATTTCGAAGTTTTTCTCCATGTGAGGGTAAAATAATATAGGAGAATATCAACTCCCTAACCTAAAAGAAACGGACCACTCAACAAATTTAAGTGATTCAAAGTCATAAATATTCTCATAGGTTTCTTGCAAAAAATCTTAATTAATTTTTTATGGGCCCACATGGCGGCCCAAACTTTGCAAGCCCAGCCCATCTCCATATTAAATTCATAGCCCGCTAGCAAACCATCAGGATATGACCCTCTCTCTCTCTCTCTATTAGAAATTAAATTCATATTTGACACTGACCCAAATACCGATTTGCCATGCGCTAGATAGGCCCCATGATGATAACTCGCGTCATGTGCCTAAATGTTCGAGAACACAACGCCACTGAGGATCAAACCCGTGATCTTATGGAACTTACAGTGAATCCCGCCAACTAACAGACCATAACTTGCCGGGCGTGCATTTATATGTCTATTGAATTCTTTTTTGGAACTAATTGATCTTCACGTCTTATTCATATGTAAATCTTTCTCAAATACATATGACTGTAATTTAGCATAAAATATACATCACCTAATCTTTCATATTTATTTTTCTAATTTTTTATATACAAAATTTACGTAAGAAAACGTGTATTTCACTTATTTTTTAAAAATAAATATTAGTGATATCATTTATAATATAATAAAAATCTAATTGTTAGGTATTTAAATTAACAATAATTATATTTTTTTTCTAATATAAATTCCCTAAACACACACTTATATTTACTAATGACAAATGGCAGCTATGAATATTAAAAAAATAATTAAAAAATAATTAAAAAAAAGAAGAAGAAAGGGAAATCTATTTATAATTAAACTCTATTTATCTTGTTTAAATATAAAATAATTTAAGAATAAAAAATATCAACAATTCTCTTAATTACATTTCCTTCCTAAATTTTCATGATGAAATTTACATATATATTTTTTTTATTTTCATGATGTACAGCTGCACATTAAATCTGTACAAGTGTCAATATTTTTTTATGGGTCATTTACAATTATACCACTCGATTCTTTGATTTGGAGGAGATAATTTTATGTCCTGGAACCGAAAGTACAGATGACCAACCGCCGAGCGCCACATCTAGGGCTGTAAACGAGCCGAACTTGAGCGAGCTCAGACTTGGCTCGTGTTCGGCTCGTTCGAAATAGCTCGTGTTCAAAATCGGCTCGTGTTTGAAATCGGCTCGTGAACAGTGTGTTCGTGTTCGGCTTGATTTAAATATTTGTATTCGTGTTCGGCTCCAAATTGACTCGTTAAACTAAAATTGAGAAAAATAGATGTAAAGTGTGAGATTCAAACCTGGATCAAATATATACAGAAGAAAACACTAACCACATTATCACATGAGATGTTATGATTTAAGCTTAGACATAAATATATATAATATATTATTATATAAATAATATATGTAATATATTGTTATATAAAAAGTTATATAATTTTTTTTTTCGAGCCATTTCAAGCCGAAACGAGCTAACAAACTGTTGTTCGTGTTCGGCTCGTTTACATTTTGAGCTAAAAAATTTGCTCGTGTTCAACTCGTTAGGCTTAACGAACAAGCCGAACACGAGCTGTTCATGAACAACAAGCCAAATTGACAGCCCTAATCACCAATTGGAGCACATCATACACGTTAGCATCGGGCGAGTGGTGATTGACAGAAATGGACAGCTAAAAATCTCTCTCTTTATTTAACAATATCAATTATGTGGCCTTGCATTGATAAGAGATGAAATATATCACGTATTAATAAATTTGTGACAATACAATAAGCTTTTATTTTATTTTATATAATAATCCATATTTATATAAATAATAGAAGCCTATAATAAATAGGGGACCAAAAATATATTATCGTATGGATAAAATTATATAATTTTAAAATTTATAAATTATTTTCATAGAAAATAATGTCTCTTGGGGTGATTTTGAGCAAATTACTTCTATGAAAATAAATATAATTATTTAGAAAAAATAAATATTCGATTTCTTTTAATAAGAGTAAAACTTCCTCTTTTCTTAATACTATAAATGACATATTATAAAAGTAATAATAAATTATTTAAAATATATAAAATATAATTAATTTATTTTATATATTAAATTGACTATTTATTATTTTGTTTTGGGAAAGTGAGGATCGCTGAGAAACCATATCATCCACTCTAATTGATTAATCCATTTGGTAAATATATGAAATTATGTACATACCACCCGTTTTTTTATGTATTTACATATCTAATATTTAAATTTTATTTTCTTCATCATACCGCAAATTTTTCATGTAATGAAAAAAAAAAATCACCATTACGAAGAGAGTTTTGGAATGTCATTTCCGACCTTGAGTCTGATTGGGGCAGCCGCAACTTATTGAATAATCCGATGATAAACTAATTAAAAATAATCTGCTGATAAGCTAGACGCGGTGGTTATTACAATTTTTTTTTTTTTGAAAAGCCAGACTGTAGCCAGAAAACTACCACCGCGCCTAAATAGATGCAGCGAGAAAACGTTGTTTTCAACTTTTTGAAAATGCATGAGCTATCAAAACACCACGGCATCAAATAAGCTTTCCCAAAAGGACTCTAAATAAAAAACTCAAAATGATTATTTTATATATATATAATTCTTAGGTAGGAACACGTGAATTGACTCTCTCCCACTAGTAAAATTAATATCTCTATATTTAAAATAAGAAAGATCTAAATGCATAGAACTCAATTTATAAAAGATTTACATAATTACCATCTTACATATTCATGTAAAGATAAATTTAACTTGTTAAGAGTTAAAATGATGATATGTAAATACACCTTTTTACACATAGGTAAAGAGGTATAAATGCAAAAATAAAGTTGTAGGTGTGATATGTAAGTATGTATATATATGTAAATCATTTTTATAAGGTTCGTTTAACATTTGCCTTTCTTTATTGCATTTTAGTCTCACATCATTATAGTTTTTGTTTAAATGAGGAAGTATAGCAAAGTCATTGAATCGACACCGATAAGAGCGTAAACTAACTGAACATGAGCGAACAGAGCTTCTATTCGTTTTCAGTTCATTTGAAATTAAATATGTTTGAAATATATACTCGTGTTCGAAATTTTTCGTGAAATAGGTGTTCGTGTTCAATTTGATTTGTTTGAATTTAATTTGAATTGTTCGAATTACTCAAATTATTCGTATTGTTTGAATTGTTCAAATTACGCATGTTCGGTTTGTGTCCGGTTTGAAATGAGCTAGAAAAATTTAAAAAACAATTATTCATTAAAAAAATATAAAAAAAGTGGAGTTCTATTTCAGATAATTTAGAATTAAAATTTTTTTATAATAATTTAATAAATTTTTATGTTTTAAATTCTTCAATCAAATAAATCATAAAATTTTACTACAAAATTTTATAATTATATTATTTTTTAATTAATTATTTATTTTGAATCAAAATATATCAAACAACTTCTTATTCATTTAGTTTTGTTTATAATTCAAACTAAAAAAAAATTATTCGTGTTTGATTCGCTTATTTAACGAATGAATCGAATGCAAACTATTTATCGATCCGAGCAAAAGTTGTTCGTGAACGACGAGTTTTCTTGAGAGCCCTTATATTACATGGGCTTTTCAAGCTGAGAGTTTTGGGCCAGTGGATGCCATTATATTTTATGGTGGCCCAAATTTTAACTAATTTCTCTTAAGCCCATATTTTGTTGAGAAAATTTAACAAGTAAAAAATCACGGAGCCTATTTCTAACTAACCTCTTAAAATATACAATTATTAGAAATAACTAGACAATATTCTAAACCAATGTAATCAATAGATAGAGTTATATGATTCTTCATATATTTATAATATTTTATGGAGGCATTTTATTTATATTTTTTCAAAATCCCTAATAATTCATTAGACTATCTTAACCATTTAAATGCCATAATGATGTTGAAATTTAACGATCTTAAGCTTGTTTGAATCTTCTAATCGAATAAGCTTAGTTTGTTAACGAGAAAATAACATTTGAAGAACATTTTGAACAGTGGGATAAGATTTTCAGCAGTACTTCTCGTGGCTCAGTATCTGTTTATTTAGATCCAGATCAATACGTTTTTGATGTCATTAGATTCATCTTATTCAAATACTCGTCCTGATTTTAAGTTTAATAAAGTTTTCGGTACTTGAACGAATGTGTTTTATAGCAAATGTATTACTAGCATTTTCTTTTCAAAGCATTAATTTATCTTTATTGGCTAATTTGATGCTTCCTTTTTCAATTTATTACAAAATTATCCAAAGGCATTTACATACATGTCACACAATTTTGATTTATTTCTATATCTAATAACTAAACATTCATATTTATATAAATATCACTCAAAATTTTGACATCATCATTATTATATCTTATTAAAAGTGAAATACACTTTTCATGCATAAATTTATGACATAAGAGTTTTATAAGTTTAAATATTAAATTTATTGTGTTAAATATGTAATTACATAAGAAGTTTGTGACATTTATGTAATTTTTTTCCAAATAAAGTGATTATATCATTAAAAAAAATTAGTCTAATTTATTTTTTTCTTATTTTCATGTAATTTAAGCTCTTTATTTTAACGAATAAAATGCTTTCCTAATTAATTTATAGCCGAGGAATGTGATGATTGTAGGGACATTTGCATTCATGCCACATAATTCCTATGTATTTGCATATCTAACCCATATAGTCTATTTTTTAACATTTATGCCATCCAAATCATTCATATCCAATAAAAAATTAGATATGTAAACATTAAAATCTAGTTAAACATGTAAAGACGTAGGAATTGAGACAAGATATGCACGTAAATCTTCCACTATTATATCATGAGAGATGACAGTTGATTATACTCAATGTTCATATGTCATTTGATGTAGACATACAATCAAATAATTTAAATGGACTGGTTAATAAATTAAATAAACCAACTAAATCAAACTAAATAACAAATAAAATTTTAATCTATGATGTTCTGATACTTAAACTACAAATAAACGTGTAATGTCAGATATGTATCGGACACTGCCATATATGTGTTGCACGTCAGTCACGCCAGACATGTTTGTCACTTGTACAAGTAATATGTAATAAATAAATTCGTAAGCATGTCTAACATTACTATTATTAAAATAATATTTAAAATTATTTGTCATGCTGCAGATGTTTCTTAACAAAAAACTATAATGTCATTATGTACATGTGATAGCTGTAAGTCCATAGTTTCATAATAATTTAAATAGAACAATAGAAATAAATTTTGGAAATTCAAAAAGAAGTAAAAAAAATATTATTATACTATACAAGAGTAATACATCATTTAACATTGAATGATATGAAAATAAAATTATAATAATAAGGTAACATTATTATAATATTACCTTTCATGTCTAAATAATCATATCTTCTGAAGAATTTTCTTTCCAAAGCTTCTCTCGAGATATGATCATTATCCAATATGGATTTCTCATGGTCATCAATCTATCTAAAATAGTTACAACATTAAAATTTTTATTTGTGGGTCACTTATAAATTCTTTTTTCACAACTAGTTTCTCGTTTTGAAGTAATAACAAAACATTGCATACCATAGATGTAGCACATTACTCTAAGAACAATAGAAGTCCTTGAGCTCATATTTTTTTAGAATTTAAAGTTTAATATTTAAAATAAACTTTTCTAAATGTTACAATTAAATAATCAAAGTAAGAATAAAAAATTTGAATATCAATGATACAACGAGTAAGTAAATAAGAAATTTAAGCATTCAGAGTCAACACAGAGAAATGCATAATTAACCACTATAAGAAGGCGAATGACCCATAAAGAAGGATGTCTTGGTAGCCTTTAAGCATTTAGTACCAAACTCGTATATGTCGGAAAACAAAGCAACATAAATGACCATCTAAAAGAATCCCTAATGTCATATGAGTCATTATAGACCTTCACAAAAGAAAATAATAATAATAATAATGAAACAATGCTGCATAATATTTAATATTTTGTTAGATTCTATAAAATTATACAATTCACGAATTTTTGAATTATATAATGATAGAAGAATAATTTTCTCAAGTGAATGTAAATGTTTAAGACATACAACAAACATAATTAGTCATAGATGTTTTACACATCAATTAAATCATTCATAATATATTTTCTTAGCTGAACCATAATATCAACATATTCACCATCCAAAGACGAGTGATCCGTAATATCTTCGAGATCCATTATAAGCCTTATGTGGAACATATGTGTTATCCGTCTCTCAACTATTAAATTCAATGTCATACTTTGAAGGACGTCGTAGTATATAATTATATAATATAATTGTCGTTGTCATTATTTTTACTTGTTTGTTAAATAAATACGAAGGCATGTCCCTTAAAATGATCTATTTTTTTCTTCGAAACATCAAAAACTTAATAACACACGTAATGAGAAGTATCGTTTGTTAAAGATTTTACTTTTTACCACGAATCACTTGACTACTTCTTTCAAAATTCAGGAGGAGATGTTTTGTTTCAGGAAATGATTTCATGAAGCCGAGCAACATGGGTACCTGTCATTCTCAATGTAGTGTTTCCCTGTTGAATTGTGTAATATATCTATAATTAAATTGTACTTTTGAAGACATTCACACTTCAAGTGCTATTAAGAAGTACCTAGAGGTGGCATACATATATTATATTGTCTGGAACATGTTGCAAATTTGAATATTCATATATCATGCCCACTTTCCTCGACCACAACAAATATGAAACACATGTTAAAATCACAAATCTCGATAACATTTTGTGTCGACTAACCATTTATGTTGATATAAGCCACATTCTCAGCCTTAGAAATACAAGTATTCATATATTTTCCATCAATTGCTATAATTTAGTTCTATCCCACAAGTTACTATTAAACACGTTGATGCAGATAATAAATTATGTAAATTCAGGTGTATGTGCTTACCTTAAAGTATGACATATAACAATAATATGTGATATCTGAGGAGGTGTACTTTGAAAGTAAAATCTAGAGGCTTCACATTAGTATATACCAAGCTAACATTAACATAAAATTCGATGCTAAAATATATATTAATTAATTCAGACAAATGTTGAAAGCACTCATATGTTGCCCTTATTGACTTCTTCTTGTTCTCGAAGAACCTTGAAGACCATGTTAAATCAAATATTGTAAAAAAATCAATAAAGATTGCTTGTAACATATAAACCATACTATGAATCTTATCATATTTCTTGCAAGCACTTAGAGCTGTTAAAGAGCCAAGCTAGGGTCAGCTTGAAATTGGCTCGAATAGGTTGACTTTGGATCAAAATTGGTTCGTGGCTCATTATGTTTAGTTTGGAGTTAACTTGGCTCAAAGTTGAATCGAGCATGAACTGGCTCGAAATTGAAACGAGCTTGCTCAAATTTGAGTTATTTGGATCCGTTCCAGTTTGAAGTCAACTTGAAATCAAAATAAGATAGCTCAAATTATGTTTTTTTATTTGAATATATTTTTATTCGTATGACATGCTTATGTTCGGCTCAAATAAATTTGACGTGGCTCGTGTTCGACTCGAATTTAATTTAAGCCATCTCATCTACTTTAACAGTGTCTTGTGCACATCACTCTATAACTTTTAAAAATTACTTCTTTTTTATATTATTAAATGATGAAGATAACATTTATATACTACATGTGGACTAAATGCTTGGTAGTGAGGATTGGGTGCGAAATAGGGGATTTTTGCTTTGGGAATTTACATACGTACCGCCCATTTGTTATCCATATAGAACATCTAACCAAAGGTGGAGCCCGTGGGCCTTTTTTCTTGGCTTTTATGTGCACCTTATCTTCTATATTTATGCATCATTTAAATAGCAGGAATATATATATATA
>NW_018165377.1:593019-652190 GCF_001263595.1 Phalaenopsis equestris
ATATATATATATATATATATATATAGGTTTTATAAATATAAAGTATTTTGATCCGATCTCGAGCTAGGTCAAACAGATCTGTGTATGGCTCGAAATCGGCTTGAAACAAATTTGTTCCGAAGTTTTGGCTAATAGCTCGACTCATTTAACTCTATTTTTGAATGATTAACGATCATCGAGCTAAACTTACAGCCCTACAAAAATCTCTACAATCTATTTATCACCAACGTATGTTGATGTCATTGAACGAGTCTTGAATATAAATATTCCGTGGTACTCATTAATTAATCATACATTATCGAACTTGGCTCTCTAGCGAAGCTCTTTCTTATGGTCATACAAAACTGTAGCGACACAAGTAAAAATTCATCAAGCATCCCTTAATAGAATAACACCAACTAAAAAAAACCCTATATTCATATAGCATAAAATAGGTTAATAAAAGTGTGAAATAAACGAGTACAGAAGAATTTATAAGCACTACAAAGGTGTAGGTAAAATAAAACATAAAAGTCGAACGTAAATAAATATGGAGGTTCAACAAACATGAATCACTGCAAATTGCTAAAATTTAACGCATCATAAATAATTAGACTTGTTGGTTTTCAAAGAAAAACCTAAAATGAACCCTTCATTCAGTTGCAATCGACTTGAACACCTCGTTTTTAGTTGGGTCCTTGAACAACTTGGTAGATAATAAGTAAAACGTCATCATAGACTTCAAGGATCATCTCAAGCAATTTGATGACACCGGAAATTGAAACAGGTTCTTGTGTTGAAATTGGCTCATGACATAAATTTGAAAATGTTAAAACTAGTTTACCAATTTGATCCCTAAAAAAAAAATGCTTAGTCAGTTTTTTTTTCTACGTAGGACAGGTTCAGCGGAATGTTCACACTTCATATAATTGGATTTAGTGTGCTTAATTTTGGTATGGTATTAACCTCTCTTAGGATCATTTGAACTATCACTATGTTGAGATGGTTTATAAGTATCTAAATCAATTGGGGCTTTCTGAGTTGGAGCCCATGCATAGTCACTAGTGGCAATGATTGCACCGAACAACATGTCAAGCTTCTCCTCAAGTTTATGATCAATGCCACAAAATTCTTTTTTTTTTTTTTTTGGATAACCTACTTTTCAGAGAAGTGAAAGTAATATTCATATTGCATGCACATTCTAAGTAAGTTATAGGACACATGAATTAAAAAAAATTAACTTCACGTACAATTTTTTTTTTCCACCATTCATCTAAAGCAATCGAATGTTTTCTTTATGTGGTATTAACTTATTTTGGTTGATCCCCTTTTCATTTCTTTTCAAAGCTTCCAATTTTTTTTTAGTTGGCCACATTTATTTTTTAAGTGACTCCTGTCATATTCTCTTCAAATTTTCTCATAAAAGATTTGTATTATATTCAACCAACCTTCTTTATTGAAATGCTTTGTAAGTCTATTACCTAATTCTACCTCTTTTTGTCAAACATTGATAAACTATCTTCTCCTAATTTGCCTACTGCAAGTCACTAGTGAAGAAATATTAAATTAAAATGTGAGAAAAGAGAAGTTGTAAAAATTTGGAATATAAACCTATCTTTCCATCTGTAAAAATGAAAAAATTAGGAAGTATAAATTTGGGATATAAATTCAGAGCTCGGTGTTAACATGAAGAGTTAAAGAATCTACCATTAAACTAATAGAATGAGGCTAATGACCTATAAAAAAAAGGATATCTTCGTTGCCTTAGATCAGTTTAAGACAAACTTATATATATCAAAAATCTTAACAACATAAAAGTCTTTCAAAAGAACTCCAGGTTCATATGACTCATCATAACCTTACGTATGAAAGAATCGATTCAAAATCAAATTTCAAATCCACGAAAGAACATATATAAAAAAAGTAGACAATTCATGAAAATTGTTAAATTACAAACACTACTAACATCTTAAACATTTATTGGGTGGTGTGTATGTAAATGCAACTCATTATTATTAGCTAAGCAAAGACAAGCTTCCTAGTTTCCAAACTATCAAATAACAATAACCACTAAAATCCAAAAGATTGGGTGCAATTGTAAATTTTATATGATCGATCATTCCATTTTCTTCACCTAAGCACACATGGTTGTGTGCATTTTGACTATTATAAGAGAAAAATCAGAGATAAGGTAATAGGGATAAGAGTCCTTAAAATAATTTAAAATCAAAATTTTGAAGCCAATATCATATATCTCCACTTTATAAACACAACACATAGTGCTAAATTGCTATACAATATAAGCAAGAAAACAAAGTAGAGGGCAATGCATAATAAACAATAAGAAAGAAGGGAGAAAGAAACAAAAAACAAATTGAAAACCATGCTCAATAATAGTAAAAAATTGAAGAGTCCCATAAGACCCTAAACTCCACGCAGAGAGAAAGAAAAATGTAGAACACCACATAGAAACACTAACCAAACACACCTGAATCACACACATAATAAAGATAGCCCCATAAGCTCCATGCTCAATTTCATACTTCGGCATACCACAAACTAAAGAGAACCGCTCCCCATAAAATAGAAGTGGAAGAAATCAAGAAATTCATAAACTCTAACCAAACATACCGAAAGTTTAGGTTGTTGATGCTTCGTTCAAACCAACCAAATACATATTGTTATATAATATCACCAATAAAATAAAGTAGAGGGAAATGAACAATAAATAATAAGCTAGAAGAGAGAAAGTAACAAAAAATCAAATAAAAAATTGTGATCAATAACATTAAAAAATCAAAGAGAGCCTTGTAGGACCCTAAACTCTACACAGGGTGAAAGAAGTACAGAGAATGCCACGTGAAGCCCTAAACAAATATATTTGAGCTCCACATTAAAGGAAGAGAGTTCCATAAGCCTCATGCTCAATTTCATATTTCTATATACTACATAACAACAGAGAACTACCCCACAAAATAAAAGAGGAAGAGATTGAGAAATCTATAAACCCAAACCAGACAAACCAAACGAGAAGATAGATGATGGAAGAACACACCAAAACAAGAATAAGGAGGAGGAAAAATTCCTCATACCTCATGAAGATCGTTAGAGAACTAGAAGACAAAAGAAACTGAATCGAAAAAACATTAGGGATCTGTGAGTGAGTGCTGGTTACAAATGGGAGATTCGAGGGGAAATGGAAGTGGAACTATGGAAATCACCCTCATAATGATGGTTGCTTGTGCTAAAAGTAGAAAGTTGTATCACAAAAAAAATTAGACGAACACCACCACAAATGAAGTCATAGTCCATCAGAAAAATGTGTTGCAACTAATGTGCAAGCCCCAAATAGAGCCTTACGTGATTTTCAAATACATTGAAAATTGTAGCATGCTGAAGCTTGATTCCTGTCTTATAACTTTTAACGACAACCCATTTTGCCTCGTTGCGTACCATTCCCTGTCTCGCACCTTTCCGTAGATGCCGCCATCACAGTGCCACCCTATGCTGGTCAGCCACGACTAATCTTTGACACCCCATTGCAATCCTGTCATTGTCTCAGGCCCGCTCGCTGCTACTGCCATCACCATCATTGTGCTTCCCTCTACGACCAACAACAACTGATCACTATCATTGTCATAACCATCAGCAGTCATTACCGTTTGTCAAGCATAGTTGCCAGCAGCTGTCTGTCGCAGCTCACCATGGTCACATGTCGGGGTGTCAAATTAGGTTTATGGGTTGGGTTTGAGTTTGACTTAAAATTGACCAAACCTGAATTCAAACAAAATATTAAGCTGGTCAGAAAGTCTTGCCCTCATAACTCATGTAGCATAAAACATAACATCTATTCAAATCAAATTCAAGTCAAATTTGGGTAGATTGTGGGTTAATCTTAGGTCAATTTTGAGTTTGAGGGTTGATTTCAAGTTAAATTCACATTAGCGAGTCATTTTATGGGTCAATTTCGAGTTGGTGGGCCAACCCAAACTAGACGGACAAAATTAAATGAGTAGGATTTGATACCCGAATCTAACCCAAAAATTATTTGGGGCAACTCAAATCCCCATTATCGAGTCAACTTCTGGTCAAGTTGGCATGTCAGCTCATATTTTAATACCCCAATCGCCTGCCGTCATCGTGGGCAGTTCTCCATCACCAACCACCGTCGCCTCTAATGCTAATGACCGTGTTTTACATTGAGTTTATTTTTCTTCCAAGCAAATATAATACTTTGGACTCTATTTATTTTACACTGAATCAACAAACCACTTCAAAATATTTTAAATACATTGTATTTTAATTGTACTATATTTCTTTGATAACAAACCAAACAACCATTTAATATAATAATTTTGCCTCCAAGTATTTTGTGGCAAATTATAATTTAAGAAATAAGAAGACATGGACCCACAATGGAACCACCCATAGGCTGGTAGGTTTTTAAGGGTCATCAACGATGTAAAGAAATAAGTAGAGGAAGGAAAAAAGGCATCTTTCTTTCCCATGTCCCATAGAATATATACTCTTCTGCATATTAATATTTGATGTTCATATTCCTAATTTCTTACTTTCCTTGGCTTCTTATTAAAAAAGTGGCCAAGCTAATAGCCCACTATTACATTCTTTTGAAGTTCCTAATTGATTGAAGTTAAAGAGTTCCAAATGATTAATAATGATAAATTTCGACCACCAATGCTCAACTCTCATTAATCATGAATGCCTACTTATCTTATTTCAAGTTACATATCCTCTTTCTGTGTCAAAAGATGAAGCAAACCTCAAATTATTGGATAAATTTTGACATTTTATATCAACTATCATATGATGTCAGTTAAAGATGGGTATCATAAATCCGTCAACAATTAATGTTCAATGCCTAACTTATTAGATACCTATTCTTCTCTTTGATTAAAGTAGTAACTAAGGAGACTATTGATTGTTACCCTTTTTTTTTGTGTTCACATCAAATTGTTAATTTAGCCAAAATTGACTAATGGTTGATGTTCGATGTTCACGAGGCATCGTTGTTTGAAGATAATTTTCTTGGTCATTCAAGATCTAAGCGAAGCATTCATCAACACCTGATCATAAAATTGATTATATTTAGACTCTTTATAACACCAACATACTAAATGTCATTCAAGGTTCGTGTATATTACTTATATTAATGCCTTATCTAATTATATTGAAGTGTATGCTTTGTATTGCTTTATTCAAATTAATAAAATTATTAGCTAGGGTAGGCTCAATAACTTTTCTCTTTCTCTAGTTTTTTTTTTATTATTTTGAAGAAAACTTGTGTATAATGTGTCATGTATTCAACATATCTATATGTATGAGTAAAAAAAATTTATTCAATGCAATGATAATAAATTCTCCTGGGGTTATTGTAAATGTTTTGCCACATAACTATATCTATTTTAATAGATATAAAATTTTGAATTTAGTTTTGTGGGGGCACTACAATGGAGTTCTTATCATGAAGTAAAAATGAAATTGGGAAGAAATATACAGTCATCTTTGTGCTTAAACAGTGGGTCATTCTTATACAAAGAGAGAGAAATGAATCAATTTTAATTTTTATACTACCTTAAATATATAGAAAATATACTAATGGAGATATACAAAATGATTAGCTCTTAGCTATAGACTATAGATTTTTTGGGATGAAAGTAAATTTGAAAGTTAATATATTGATTTGATCCAAATGTATTTGCTCTTTTAGTTCAATCTTTTTCACTAGTAGTATTTGAGTTGAATTAAACAAAACTTATTTGATTCATTTAGTGTATGACTCTTGATTTTGGCATCATTCATCAAAATTGAGCAAAGATAAAAAATAGATAACTCTAAAAAAAACACCAAATGATCACATAGGTTCTTTGTATATATATATAATATTTAATGTTTTGAAAAAAAAAATCTAATTTATGCTCAAATCTTATAGCAACTCATAGTTAAATAAGGGTTTTTATATTTTTTTTCCTATATAATTAATGTGTTACATATAAGATTCTTGTTGAATAGACTTAAGATCAATTGAAAATTAGATAGATGCAAAAATATGGTCCATTGGAAATTAATGTGTGGTCCCTTGATTTATGCACATTTTTTAGTTATCACAATTATTTTAGACATTTAAAGTTTTTTCATGGTCAAGTTTGTTTTATATTTAGAATTAGGCTTATAACTAAGTTGCTCTTGATACCAACCCTATAAATTAAAATATTATGTAGGAATAGCTTTGTCATTTTTGGTAATGCTATGATGAATAATGGATAAGATTTGTTTGCCATGTATGTGTTATTTTATCATCTAAGTTTGTTGCTTCATAAAAGTAACTAATTAGTGGACCAGAATTGTGTTGGTTCAACTATTCTCCCATTTCATCTTATTTTACTCCATCTTCTCATTATCTCTCTAGCTTTCTGTCTACTCCTTGTTTTAACTCAACATTAAGAATCCAACTCTTAATCCATAAGTATATGTTTACTATGAAGAAATTTACATATAGAAAATGAAAACAAAATGAACTGAAATAAGCTTTTCTTAATCATTTATTCTTCACTTTCATATTTGTTTGATGAACATTTAAGCTTTGTTAAACTGTGCATTACCATTCTCCTACATTGCTTCAAACATGAACTGAAATTAAGGCCAAAAGATCAAAAGAAATCATCAAAAATAGAAAAGAAGGTCTGTATGTACCATGGCTTCAAACAGATGAAGCACAAAGATGAACAAAATTTAATTTTTTTGAAGTTTATTTAATCTCTGATACTAAACTTTATATGATTCTGCAAAAAATATTTACATATGCAGCCAAAAATAACTTCTTTTTGTTTCATTTTCTTGCATACATAATGGCTAGAGCTCAAGCCAATGGTTGCCACTTTCATGCTTCAGTCCCTTTCAAGAGATTTCTTTCCAAAACTGTGAAAGTTAAATTTTCTAAGAGAAAAAGAGAAGAAGAGAGGAAAAAGTACAGTTTCAGCTTTCTTTTCAACAGCAAATATCACAGTTTGGCTTCTTTGAGAACCCAAAGAAGAAGTACCCAAATAAGGAAGGATTTATTTATTTATTTATTTTTTTGAAAAATTGAGTTTTTAATAGCAATTAAATTAGAAATTAATAATTAGAGTAATCTTAAGTCTTCCAGGCCCGTTTGGGGTAGCTTATTTGGTGCGGTGACATTTTGAAAACGCACCTTGACTGTATTAGTAAACTGCGTTTTGACAGCTTATGCGTTTTAAAAAAGCTGAAAACAATGTTTTCACACCGCACTTATTTAGGTGTGGCGGCAGCTTTCTAGGTGCGGTCTGACTTTTCTAAAAAAAATTAAAAATTTGTAATAGTCACAACACCTAACTTATCGGCAAATTATTTTTAATCAGCTTATCAGCAAATTATTCAATAAGCTACAGCTTCCCAAAACAAACCCTTAATTGAGATAAATATTTCGTAAGTTTTTTGCATATGCAGATAACATCAAGAATTGCACCACACTATTGTGCACAATGGTATGATATAATCCACGTCATTCTCCGGACGCCCATATCATTTATCTATTCATGTAGACAATAACGTGGTGTAATCCAGACCATTCTCTGAACATTTGAATTTCTGGCACGAAATATTTTCTTCTAAATTAATATTAAAAAAAAAACTCTACTGAAATCTGCATGTAAATAAAAGCTCTGAAAGGGACTTCACATCTCCCAATGCTTCCTGCATTTAGAGTTTTGAACTGCTTTGCATGAGTGCCAAAAGCAATTAAGACAACGTAAATATATGACATGTGCTTCCAGGATCGAAACCCCCAAAGAATAATATATATATTTCAACATTTAGTAAACGCAAAACTAATATGAATAAACACAAGTATTTAGTGCATTATAATGCACTTATTTCACTACTAAAGATGCAAAAGCATTTGAATTTATATTATTTTTATTGATATTCGATTCAAATAAGAAATAAAAACTCAATCTTCCATCAACAAAACAAGAGCGTAACAAAATATATTTATCTCAATTTCTCGAAATAACTTGAATTATGGAAGTCAACCTTTGAGTCTAAAGTTCTTCGTTTGAGTGGAACTAAAACTGAATACATGGAATGTAATTTTAATAGCAGTAGCTCTAGTGATAGAAATGTAACTATTGGTGATCAAATTATTGAGAAGTGCAAACATTTTAGATATCTCGGGTCTATTGTTCAAATTGATGGAGATATTGATGGGGATGCTATTAGTAAAATTCAAGTTGGTTGGTTGAAGTGGAGGAATGCTTCGGGCCTCTTGTGTGATAAGAAAATCATCGCTTAGACTGAAAGAAAAAGCTAATAAGATGGTGGCGAGACCTACAATGCTCTATGGAACTGAATGTTGGCCTTTAAAATAGAAGCATAAAACTAAGTTAAGTGTTATCGGGATGAGAATGATTAGGTGGATGAGTGGCTTTACACTTGCGACAAAATGCAAAATGAATATATCTGTGATAGGGTTGGTGTAGCTCTAGTGACGGACAAAATAGGAGAGAGTCGTCTTAGATGGTTTGGTCACATTAAACGTCGACCATCTGATGATCAGATTAAAAGATGTTTTAGATTCGACTTATGTTAAGAAAAGTAGAGGTAGACATAGGAAGACTTGGGCATATTGCATAAAAAATGATCTTAATTTATTAGAATTAAATGAAAATATGACACTAAATAGGAAGCAATGGAGAAAAATGATTCATGTAGCCCACCCCACTTAGTGGGATAAAGGTTTTCTACCTAATCAAACATGTTGGTGAAAGCTAAATCCAATTTATATTTCTTTTTGATTTCTTCAATTCCTTCAAACCAGATAGAGCCTCCATGAATTTGTCTAAAGATTGCTTCATATGATTCATATTATTATTAGGTGCAGAGTACACAAATACAAATTTCGTTGTATTTATATTGATTCTATCAATACATTTAATACAACCAATACAACAACAAAATCCGCACCTTCTGCATCTATTTCGTCCGCGCCTAACAATTTGTTGTGTGTGTGTGTGTGTGTGTGAGAGAGAGAGATGAGAGAGAGAGAGTGAGAGAGAGAGAGAGAGAGAGCTTCTATTTTCTAAAGCTAAATGACCATGAGAAGAACTAAAACAGAAAATAAGGAAAAATATGGAGAGATAAATTTCATGAAAACAGTATTTAAAACTAGACTAATTAGAGTTGGAAAAAATGCTATTGTAGAACTATACCAATCACAATGAAAATCATGAAAAAGAAGAAAGAGCGGATTAAAGTTAATTAACTGTTAAATCCAGATTTATAATCTCAAACAGAGTATTAATTAGCAATAAATCTATCAAGACTAAAAGAGCCAAATTCAAAATAGTTTCAATAAGGCTAATAAAAATCAAATTTTATTATGAAAACTTATCAATAATAAGTAAAATAAATGCCATGCTTAAATAATGAAATACAAGCAATTAAAATTTCATGAAGACCTGATGCAACTAATGAAATGCAAGCAATTGAAACAAACATATAGTTCTTTCCATATTATATTGAATTATGCTGAAATTATACTATATCCTCTCAACAACAAGGACTGACTAAAGACAGAATACAAGTTAAGAAAAAGAGAAATTATATGAAAAATATTAAAGAAAAATCAAACAAAAACAGAGTAGCATTCAAATTAGTATTGCTTAATTGGACCAAAATATATAAAATAAAACAATCCAAAACAAAATAAATAAATAAATAATATAATATAATAAATTATACCAATAATTTGCAAGAGCAAGATCTTTTCTGTAAAACTCATGGAGGAGAAAACAAAAGTTTAAGGTAAAGATAAGAGTTAATTTCTACCAACCTTTATGTCTGTCCTTCGCTTCTGAAATATATTAGGGCTTGTATGGAAACCCTAATTATTGCACAGATAGAAAGAAGAAGAAGAAGAAGAAGAAGAAGAAGAAGAGGAAGAATTCTGCAGGAAATTTAGCACGGTTGTTTGCTATGTGCTCCCATTAGTAGATGAAACTACCACATGATCTGATCTATACAGTATGGATGAGCAAATCAGATCATGCTGGCAGCTTCAGCAACTTTTGGTGCACAGAAGATATCAAATGAAGAGAGAGAAAGAGAGAGAGTGAGAGATGAAGAGAGGGATTGGACACTAGGGTTTAGGAAGAGATAGGGGGGAATAAATAGCGGTGGGGAGAGGGAGGGTGGGATTGATCTCTTTTGTTGGCTATTTGCTAGAGTGGTGAAGGCTAAGTTGGAAATATAAGAAGTAGGTGGTTCAATTTGAAAAATGTGTGGTCCTTGGAAGACCTTAAAGAACAAATATATGGCATCTTCTCACCAATAATATTTCAATTGGTGCTATTCATGCATGCATGTTAAGGTTTTTGTATTTACTGCAAATTTTTATTGCCATTGAATTAATTAAGGTCCCCTCTTTAGCCATCTTCATGTTGCTATCAAAGAGATGCTCTCATCTATTGATAAATGTTTGATATATCACATGTAAGTTGAAACTCATTCATTATCTCTATATCCTCTCATTACACATTAGACACACACATGCACACATACAGAGAATGTGTCAGCACAAATCTCGAGACAATTCAACAGCTCAAAACGGAATTATGTGGTGAATTAGGTGGGTTTGCAGGAAAATGACTTGATGACTCAGAAGTTCAATCGGCTTCTCCATCTAGAGATCACCCCAACCAATTCATAGTGTACTCCCAAATGACTCATCATGATGCTAGAAATGACCGAGGGTTCGCTTGAGGTACTATGGATTCAAGGGCTTCGACCACCTTTAGCGGGTTCTACTCCAAAGGCTAAATTATCCATCGGGTTATGGTGATTCACCATCTGTCCAACGACCTAGTTTTACTCAGTCGGCGAAAATCCCCTAGGAGAGAATTAATGATTGATGAGAAAATCAACACATCCGGTCGACTAATGTCAATTGGTCGAATCAGTTCGACTGAACATTTTTTAGACATTTAGTCAGTCGTCCCCGCCTGAGGGATCAATCAGCCGATGGTCCCCAATTATGCGACCGACCGACATTACGAACCACTTCACCTCATCTAACCCTTAGACCAAGTCGAAGAGCAGCCAATTCCTAGGCCCACAGGGGTATAATCCCTAGAATAACCTATACAAACCCAACTTTAATAGGGGAATAAATATAACTTCAATTTTGTACCTCCCTTATCTATAAATTGAGGGGATTATTTCATGAATAAAAAGTTATACAAGTCCCTCATCTTAATGTCCAGTAGAATACTCCTCCCCCTCTCTCACTTACTCCTACTCTATGTTATATTCCTTGGGTATATATCATAGGACAATCTCAAATTCAACAATATATAATAAGGATTGTTTCTTGCCAAATTTAATAAGGTCTTAATATCATCTTAAATTAATATGTGAAATTGATCATTAAAGTAGTGGCAGGCCAATTGCATATTTATGACCTATGTGAGCCAAGTTAGATAAATCAAGTTAAAAATGAGCTTTGTTGTTAGGACGACCTATTCATCTAAACTGTTGAAATATGCTATTTATAACTAACATTTTAGAGAAGTGATAAGAACATGAAAAATTGATAATTTTTTTAAAGCAAAATCATCTATTAGCACCAAACAAAAGTGGGCATATATTGACAAGTAAGGATAAGAAAAAACAACAACAAAAAAGTATCATCACTTCAGAAGAGTCACCATCACTTGTTTATAGAATAGCAGACCTTCTGAATGAAACATATAATGGATAACTTCTCTTTAGAATTCAATCTAAATATTTTTTTTCTAAACTCTACTCATCTTCCCTTTAAGTTTTATTTTGTTTTCTTTTCTTTGGGGCTAAGGTTCCACTTTTGCTAATTTATTTTTAATTTGTTCCTTTAAGTACATTGACAGCTCCTCATCTCTTTGAAGAGTACAAACTTTTTTTTCCTTAAAAATTTTTCACATAGATTAATAGAAAATAGTTTATGCATAAACAAAAACTAACATATAATGGCTTATAGATGCTCTCAAATAACTAGTGAAAAATAGTACATATTAGTATGTAACAATAATATCTAACTAATATATATTCATCTCATGTGATATTCATCCTCAATAATGACTCAGAAGAAAGTCATATTCTAATATGCATTATAATAAATTCAGTAAGGTTATAAAACTAACGATAACGACGTTTGACCTTTCAAACAATAGTGACATTTATGCCCCGACCTGGTTGAACAACTAAGAATATATTTCTTTTTATACTTGTTATTTTCTCTTTCTAGAAAATATTTTAGAATCACTTCACTTCACAATATAATATCTTAAGAACCCCTATAATTCTTAAAAATCTCAGGGCATGAGCTCCAATGAAGCCCCTTCAAAATCTTTATTGATAATTCAACTTTCAAGTAGGGCTGAATTAATTTTCACATAAATTTTAGATCTATCTAATTCCAACTTTGTCATTAAGAACATACTTTCATAATATTAAATATTCAACTAATGTTAAATATTGCATGAAATAATTAAATAAGTCTTAGTAGTTTGTTCTTTTTGTGGAGAAATGTAATTTAAAATTTTAAAATCAGGATGGTTTGCTTATAAGTTATATATATATATATATATATAACTTATAAGCAAACCATCCTGATTTTAAAATTTTAAATTACATTTCTCCACAAAAAGAACAAACTACTAAGACTTATTTAATTATTTCATGCAATTGGCTAATTTATGTTGGGGGGACCATATTGTATGGTCCCAAATGTTGCATATGGCTCACGAAAGAAGAGGAAGAGCATCTTAACCAAACATAGGCATGTGATTCTCCCTCCTCTCTCTCTCTCTCTCTCTCTCTCTCTCTCTCTCTCTCTCTCTCTCTCTCACTTTCTCTCTCTCTCACTATATATATATATATATAGATCATGTGGTGGGCATCAAACCATACTCTAACGGGAATGATTTCTTTATCTATAGATGGTTTGCTTTCACCATTAATGTATGGTATTCCTGATGCCTCTTTTAGCTTCAGCTGTGAATCTGGGCTGCCAATAATAATTCATTTATGTGGAGCACCTTTTATGAATTCCCCCTTGTTTTTCCTAATATGACAGTCCAAACCTTATTGAATGAATGCAATTAAAAGAAGTGTAAAAGCGAAGAGCCATAAAACTTAGTGCACACAAATATTTTACTTAAAAGAACATATAGATGATAATTATTGATTGATTATTTAAATATATTATATTCATTTCTCAGCTATTTCATGTTACTTTTATTACTGGCTTGTCGCAAGCATATTCTTCTTATTTCATGTTAGTCTTTATGCAGGCATTTTATGTCCACCAGCTGCTTTAATCCACACGAATTGCCATTACTTTTACTCCCCCACTCAATTCATTTCTTCAAAAGACTATGCATTTTGCTCACTTTTTTGCAAATGTTCACAACATTTGGCTTTAGAATTGCATGTCGGCTTATTATTAAATTAGATAAAGCAAGGAAAAGAGAGTTTTAAGTATGGGAACCTTTTTCTTTGGACTTTAGGACATTTAGACTTGTTTAACTTGGGGAAAGAGATAGGAAGTAGTGAGTGGTGGCTACTAGAAGACTTTAGGCATTTGTTTTGGGAGGATAATATTAAGTTTTGTTTTTTTTTTGCAAAAAATAATAACATTAGGGAAAATTAAAACATGTTAGAGTTTCCACTTTTGAGGGATGAGTAGGGTTGTTGACAAGGAGGTGTTTGGTAATATAGTAACCCTATTCTCCTTTTAAATAACAATTAAATTTAGAATTCTAGTTGCTTTTTTGAGAGGAAAATAGCTTTTAAGAAAATAAGTTTAGTGGGATAATAGGAAAGTAGGGAATTTCAAAAGGGCTAAAATGGCATGGCTATACATGGTAGATTTTTTTATGGTAGGTAAAAAGGCATTGAACATTTCTGGAGGGCCTAACACACTGATTTAACTAATATATTTTTCTGTGTCTGAAGGATTAGTTTTAAGGTGAAAAGGATTTGAGACAAGTTGTGTTTACCCATGGTTAACCCAACAAAAAAGGTTTGGAGTGGCTTCCTAGGTAACTCAGAGGGTTAGCCTACTCGAGGAGGTGAGTGGACAAGCTTTTAAGGTTTGTTTAGCTCAAGGCAAAGTTTCTTTATGACTTCTTATTTAGGTTAAAGTGGGGTAATAAGTGGGTTTAAGACATTGGAAGAAGTCCCACCTATTACCATTTAAGGAAAACAAGCATGCACATGGGTGGCATGGTTTGAGCATCGTTTAATGTGGAGAGAACATGTCTAGAATTATGGGTACAACGTTCACAAAGAATTGCCAACTTACTGTTATTTGGGCATTTAATCACCAAAAAATCAGACGTATTGGGATTTAAACGAACCGCGGGTGGTTTGGCAGGTGTATTACTCGGAGATGTGAGGTTATCCTCAGGGTTTGAGCGGTACCGCGGGACTAGTGTTATCAGTGGTATTGCATGACTGCAGCGCGGTGTGGAGGGGTTATTGCAGAGAGTGCATGCGAGATTGCACGGGCGTGTGCGCAGCAGTGAACGGGTGTGCGCTCGTAGGATCGCAGGGATGTGCATGTGGGATTGCGGGGGCAAGCACATGGGATTGCAAGAGCAGGCGCACAATCACAGGCTGGTGTGCACTTGTAAGATTGTGGGAGGGTGCGCGTGGGATTGTGGGGGTGTGCATACGGGATTGCGAGTGGGTGTGTGCGGCCGCGGGTAGATGTACGCTCGTAGGACTGCGGGCGTATTATGGTGTTACCGCAGTTTAGTGAGGGTAGGAGTTATTAGGTGTGTTAGTGAGGGTATAAATCAGTGTTTTTGGGTGTTTCATGTGGTGGTATATTGGTAGCATTATGGTGTTATTAGGAAATTTTGTTGTGTTATTATGGGGATTTGCAAGGGTTTAACATGTGGTGTTATTGTGGTTGTATTGGGATGAAAATATGGTTGTATTGTGGGGTTATTGAAGGATTTTTGGTGTTATGATGAGGGTTTTCAAAGGCTTGTTTGGTGGTGTTATGTTGACATTGAAATGATAGTATTGAGGTAGTATTGAGGTGTGTTAAGGTAGTATTGGCATTGTGTCTAGCCCAAGTTAAACCCAAGTCTAGTCTAAATCCTTCTTTACTTCAATTCAACCGATGAACGCAAGGCAGGACATAATTGGTGGATGTGGTGAGTTTTTGGCATTGTTAAGGGGGAAATTCAAGTGTTTTCTTGGCAATTGGATTTATGGAATGGAGTTCTATGTGGGTTGATTTGAATACTGGGTGTATTTGAAGTGAATTTGATGTGGATTGGTCAAATTTGGCCATGAGGCTTGGGATTTGGTGGGATGATGATTTGGATTTAGAATTTTGTATAGGATTTAAGGTAAAGTGGTGTGAATTGAAACTTTGGGTCCATGAGAATAGGATTAGAGGTCTTGACTTGATTCTGGAATTGAAACTTAGGTAATCTTACATGATTTGGAGAGGTGAGGAGATACTGCAGTACAAGGTAATTGACCAAAGCATAAAAAGCCTCCCCAAAGCCTTATTGTCCCAAAATAAATTATTTTGGAGCCTCCACATTTTAGTCTCAATATTCCATGTGCTGGAGGTTTATGACCATCTATGTGAGGTTCCAAAAGGATCACACTGTACTAGGAACCTCAAAGGAGGGGGATGTGAGGCTAGTGTGTGGAGTGGAATGCCCTAGCCACCAAGGGTCAACAAGGTGTCCTTAAGGCCTTATGATTCTATAGGAACTCATCTTTGAGTCTTCACATGTTGGTCCTAACCTTCCAAGTGCTGGAGGTTTATGAAAACCCATGTGAGAAAAAAAAAAGCCAAGAAATGGCTTGAAATCCTGAATGGGGTGGATCCCATCACTAGTCTTCTAGAATAGTCAAAGGAAAAGTCCTATGGCTAGATCCTAAGTATTAAGAGGAAAACTAAATTTCACCAAAAATGAGGTCAACAGTGTTTTGTAGTTTCTTATTACCTCTAGCATAATTACATCACTACTTTTTCTTATTCTTTAATTAACATGACATATTTTTTATAAATTATAACCTTTGCAGTTAAGAGAATTGACATATTGATACTTATTCTTTCCAGAGGTTTGAGTTGCCCCCTTCATTTAGATAGAAAATGGTCGCTTACTAAGAGTTTGGCTTTATTTAGAATGTCATCATGATGGACTAGCCTCATATGGATTTATCTTATTTGAGCCTGAAAAGATCTCTTAATTGTAGACACTTTCAACTTATTATCTTGGTTGGACCTAATTATTCATTTATTCTCAGAGTTGGTTCTAGTAATTCTTAGTTGGTCGTTTATATCTCTTGGTACCAATTTCGATAAAACCCTTATTTTATGTATTTTTTCTTGGTTTTAAATCGATAGTGTATTATCATCTAACTAGTTTATTTTATTTATTATCTTGTATCTGGTCTTCTTAGTCTAGTTTGACTTAGTTTTGTATGGACCTATAATTCCTATTATTAATTAAGGTTATTGTTATCATCATCTCGTGTCTTATTCTATGTTGTATTCCTTCTTTGTAGGGTTGTAGATTTAGAGATTGGACAATTCTATTTGCAAGCTTTGTGTTGGTTATTGCTTGTAGCTTAATGAGCATTTTTCTTTATTCCCTTCTCTTCTTCCATCTTGCTTTATTTTTTGGGACCTTGGATAATTCGATTTTGTATGTTTTTCTATTTTCCTGGAGTTGAACCCCATTGTTCCCCATTGTTTCCATTTAAAAGCAACACACACACACAAGTCAGTGATGTAAGAAGTATTGTGCCTGTTAAACAACTATGACAAATATATATCATAAATCATCATTCTTGGGTATATAATATTGAGAATAAAATCTGGTACAATAGAGCTAAACAAATTAAAAAATGAAAGAAAAATAAATTAAATTTAAAGTGGGTCGACAATTGATTAATTCATATTTATGTTAAATTAAAAGGTTGCAATTAAAATATTAATTATGCATTGATTTATTATTCATTGCTAATCTAAATATTTTATATGATGAACACATGAACACTAGGGATTTGTAGAGTAAATTATATAAAAAGATCATCCAGTAGTTTATACCAACAGTCAAATTTCAGAATATTAGCTAGATAATTAAAGAACAAAAGAAAAGAAAATTTTATAAATTAGACATCTAAGACTTAACATTTGATTCCCAATGCTCCCAACATTTTATGTAGGCTAGACAAGAGATATGATAAAAGAGATAATAAGACTAAGTAGTTGTATTGACATAATCTTTGAAAGCTCATGCTACTGCATTGGATGCTGAAATAGGAGCTATGCATTGCCAATAAATATAGAGGAAGAAAAGGGGGATGAGGAAATAGAGGATGAAGAGTGAGACAAAAACAAATATTGATGTTGGACATAAGAAATTAATGTATGTTTTATTTGTGATTGTATAATTATTATTTGGATTAATATGTTTGTAAGAATTTGTTAAATGTTGGTTTTGTTTATGTTCATTCATATAAACATTACAATCTCATTTTATGATTCCAAATTTATATTTTTAATGTTTTGTTGCATATATATATAATTATTATGGATGACATTTTTTCTTTGAATAAAAGTATTATGTATATATTTTATGTTTGGAAATTATGTAAAGGAGGTGCTATTTTTTAAGAAAATCTATATTAGTTTTTAAAGGATTTACAAGAAAATACAAATGCTAAAAGATGATACAATGAGCGATGTATGACTTGCTGGTGAAACATGAATGGTAGATTCTTTTTTTTTTTGTGTGCGCTGGAGATATCGAGTTATTCTCTTTAAAGTGGTTACCAATCTAAAGGACCTCAAATTTTCCTTTTTTAATTGGATATAGTCACTAAGAATGATTTTTTTTTTTTGGCGGGGTGTTACTGAATGGTTGTTTTGCTACTACAACCCATCAAATTTTAACAACCAACTTACTAGTAAATTTGTCGTGAAACCCCTTAAGTGGAATGAAGCCGAACTCTTAAACATTGAGCCACCTTTATTGTAATAGTTGGCGCTCGACATTAACTCCAATGTTAAGCATTCTTGCATGGGAGCACTCCAAAAATGAGTGACCTCTTAGTAAGTTACCCTGAGGGGACAAAACCATGAGACCATTTGGCCAAAGCGAACAATATCTTGATGGTGAGAGTTAAGACTATTACAAATGGTGTCACAGGATTACATCTTATGTGACCTAAATATAGAACAAAGTAATATATCATGGGAGCCAAGATGCGACAAAGTGCTTCATGGTAGGAGCCACCTCTTAAATCTGTAGAGGCTACCTTTAAATTGATATATATCTAGTGGTTGACTTTGGGCTAAGAGTATTAACAAGGACATCAATAACTTAAGTAGGGGAGATTATGATGACCTTTAAGTAGAATAAAACGGAACTCCTAAACATAAAGACATCTTGTGATGTATCAATTAGATATTTGATAGAAACTTCAAAGTTAAGCGCGTTGGGAGCACTTCTAAGATGGGTTACCTCTTGGGAAATTACCTCAAGGTGACAAAACTGGGAGGCCATTAGGCACCAACGGACAATATCTCGATGGTTGAGAGTTTATGTTGTTACATATGTAAACCGGAAACTGCAATTTTTTTTGTTTGACATGTGGGTTCTCCCTTCCCCTCATAAATATTGATCCTTTAATTTCTCCTTATAATCATTTTTAGCTTCTCTTTACTTAATTTTCTTCCTAGTTCTTCTTGTAATTTTATTTACTTTATAGTTCCTTTAAGTTGAAATCATGCTCAATAAAGGTTGTAAAATTGGAAAGAAAAAGAAGTATTATTTTGAATATAATGTAACAAAACAAATCTTCCATAAAATTTTTAGGATGTATTACTCTTCATGTAATAATATTTTCTTATGAATGCAATAAATAGTTTAGTATATTAATACTATTAAATTTCATATTTAAGTCTAAAACATGCTTATATTTGAAATGTATAGTCAATATGTAGCTTTAAAATAACTATACATAAATACATATAAATTTTCTTAACCTTATTGTCATTAAATTCCAACCATTTATCTTTTAAGCTATTAAATAGTATTGTATATTGACATCCTCAACATGCCTTAAAAACATGCATCGGACTCAAGTGAGTATACAAGAAGATACACGATGCAACTTCAAATCAAGTACATGACTCGCCCCATGAGTTTTATTGACATTGACTTTTGTTCCCATGCGAAGAACTTCAAATCAATGGTCAAAGCTTATGAGGAAGACTTTGACTAAGGAATGAAACATGAAGTGATTGCACAATTGTATGACAAATATAAATAGAAGTCATGTAAAAGAGACATGTGGCTTGTCCGTTAAGTAATCAATAGTTTATATATTGCAATTATAATTGAATTTTGTTATTTTAGTGTTGGTTTGTGAGTAATATAAAGTTATGTGATTTTCTCCTTCATGGATACTTTGATGAGTTTCCAATAACTTGTAGGAGGAATGACCGGAGGCTATGATACGAGCCTCGATCATCTCTCATGCGTCAATAATAGTACCACACCCTACACTCGGAGGGGTGGGGGTGCCTAACCACTCGAGCTCGCGTCGCAAGGCAGTGCACTCAGGAGGGCTCAAACCTGTGACCCTAAAGGACTTAAAACTTCGTAGATGCCAACCAAAGAGTTACAACGAGTGGCACATCAATTTTGATTTACTTCGAGATTTGTGTTGTATGTGAAAGTTTTGTGTTGCACTAATATCAAAGCAAATACAATGTTTTTTAAAACTATTTGAAGATAACTGTAATCATGATATCCTCATAATATTTATTTGAAAAAAAAAAACACAACGGCGTGGATTGCACTACGCCATGCATCTGACTGCGTGGATCGCACCACTTCGTGCGTCTGGTGGTATGATCCGCGTCATCGTCTGAATGTCTGGTTTACAAGACGTAATATTTCCTTAATAGATTGAAACCTACAAATTGATCCCATTAAGCTCAATCCATAGCTGCTGCAAATTTCATTTGTAATGAAATAATGAAATACACTGGGTATATGATCTACCTAATTGAGTCAAAAATGTAATCAACCAGTATTTTTTATTTTTCTAGTTTCACTTTTTAATGAAGTTTTTTAGTGACAAACTAATAATATTTAATTCCCATTAAAAAATTCTAATTAAATAAATGGGGCATTTACATACATGCCATCCAAATCCTTTTTATTCACATATTTAACTCCTAAACTTTGCTTTTTTTTTGCATTTATACCACCTAAATCTTGCATATCACATCAAAATACTAATTTATTAACTTTTAAAAGAATGAAATGCTCCTGTTTCATGCATAAGTAAGGTGGTTTGTTGTAAAAATAAAAGTTTAGGTGTTAGATATGTAAATACATTGGTTTTGGGTGGTATGCATGTAAATCTTTCAGAATATTTTACTTTCAGCATGTCGGCCTTCATTATATAATGGCAAAGTGGGCCTAAATGAAAAGCAATTAAGTCGACTAACCATAAGATTCTTAATTAGAAATTGCAGCATAGTTAATACTTTGATATGACATTAAATATGTTTTGATGGGCATATTTAACAACCCATTATGAAGACTTTGAAGGTAATTGTGAGCTGTTTCACATTCATGTGATGATTTCTTACACAAGGACAAAAGGAAACATAATAAACTAAGGAGATGTATTCATCAATCAACTTGGCATTACAAAAGTTTAGATAAGAGGGAGTGACAGTTTGACCTAGTTCAAAGTAGACCCAACGAAGGGGTCCACTAAAGAGATACAAAATAAAGTTGACATAGTATGACTCAAATATAGTAGACACATCTAAGAACAAAATAGGGCATATAATTTCAATGATAATAGCAGACATCATTTATACATGGTAAGCCAAATGAAACAACATACAATCACACTTCCAATTGTAAGCACTATAGCAAGTCTTCATAGTAAATGTGGTATCCACTATTTGGAGATAGTGTGTACTTAGGTCTAAGTATAACTTGTCCCGTACTAACTTATGTCAAGTCACCCGTGCGGCTTTAGCGCTCTTCCTTGGTACTAAATCAACCTAATTCTTAGAATGCTTGAACCTGTAAGCACAAAAAAACACTCTTGGAAGAAGAATAGGGAGAAGTATTGGAGAAAGAAACACTTCACTAAGAAAGAGCGGATACAAGACTTGAATGCTTAGGATCCTTGGTGATTTTTGGATGGATCCAAATGAGGGGGAGGGACTTCTATTTTTAGTCCTCCCCAAGCTTAAGAGAGCTTTCTAGATTACATTTGAATAGTCTAGTTTCTAGATAATTATTTACCATTCACTTGTATACATAACCTTAGACCTTTCTAGGTTATTCTTGAGTTATCCTTGGAGCTTTTAGACACACCTCAAAATTACCTATTTTTATCTATGTATTTCATGCTTATTTTTAATGATATTGCGCTTTAATAAAATATATTTTTAATTTCAGGTGTAAGAAATAGAGATTAAGAAAAAGGGGAGCAAAAATGGTCAATTGAAGCCGAAGACACAAAACGTGACTTGACCCCTGGGCGTCAAGATGTTCTAGAAAGTCAATACCTAGGCGTGAAGGTTGGGCTCCTAGGTGTCAGAAACAGTTTGCCCAATATTCATTGAATTTGGACGAATTTCGAAAAAGTGTCCCTTGGTTATTTTCATAGTTTTATATATAGAAGAAATTTCTACACATTTAGAGGTGGAGAAAAGAGAAAAACTTAATTTTTATTAGTAGTTTAGGCTACTATAGAGATAAGCAACCACTATAGTGAGAGTGTGGTGATTGTAGAGTCTTGTGTGAGTCTTGTGAAGTCAAGTTCTTTCAGAAAACTTCAAATGATTGCTTGAAAATAAGTTTGAGACAAGTATTTGTACCTTTGTTTAAGATTTGTCTTGTAAACTTGATTTATATATATATGATGTTTTGTTTTGTTATACCCATGATTTCTAAGTAGTTTTCTTTTTTTTCTCCTTGCAATAAGAATAAATGATATGTGGGATTAGAATGTTTGAAAGATTTCTTCTATTCAAACAATTTGTGATGATATTTTCACTAATTCTTCATTTACTTTACAAACTGACCATTTATGATATTAACACCCGTTGCGAAACATAATGACCCGAGAAGGTTATGATTTTCAACAGCTAGTAAGTACCACACTAAACCTTTGAGGAAAGGGGATGTCAAATCCAAGGAGTAGTGCAAATAAATATGGAGATAAGTTTTGATGGGCGTAGAATTGGTGTTTCTATTAAGATGGCACAGTGGGTAATCTATAAGTGAATTGGTGTCAAATCCAAGGGGTGACAGCTAGATCCTTTACTAATTTGGTCTATTGTTGGAACTAAGGATGGTCTCTGGTAGGTTCTATAAAGATGGCACAGTGGGTAATCTATAAGTGAGAGGCTAGAATTTACTCAGCACTATCACACAAGCTGGAAATAACTTTAGATTAGCCAATGTTTTTTCTGCTCCGAAGGGGTAAAAAATAGGTATGTTTTTTGTCACATTACCTCATTTTCATCTTTAATCATTTGATTCCTGCACAGATTTACACTCTCTTTGCAAGGGAAAAGTCTTTTTTATTAAAATCGTACTTCTTTACACTTTTTTAATTTAGAGACTTTACATTTACTTACACTTTTTTAATTTAGAGACTTTACATTTACTTTTAGCAGCAGTTGTCACATTAGTTATACCCTTTTACAAACAGTTCAATGTTATTCTTCGACAAATTTAGTTTACATATTAAGTAGAAATATTTCTAAGTTAGCATATTAAATTCATTATTTTCCCTGTGGGTTCAATACAGGGGTTTTAAATAAAATTCTATATTATTTGAAACGATATGTATACTTGTGTAGTACCCATAGTGTGTAAACTTTTAATCAATTTAATTACATTGCAATACAGGGGTCAACATTCTAGCCATCTTTTCAGTCTTAAATAATTACGTAATTGCGGGTCAGGTCAAATTTTTGGCATCATTGCCAGAGAAAATAATGAAATTTTTAGACTTAGAAATTTTTTTATTTTTATTTGGCTTTAGATTTATTTAGGGAGAATTGTATTTTATTTTGTTTTACTAGATTTGTTTATTTTCTAAAAATATAAAAACATAAAAAAATTGAAAAAAATCAAAAATTCTAAAAAACCCAAAAAAGTATAAAAAATAACTAAAACATTTTTATTTTAAGAGTTTTGTTCTATTTTTAATTTTTGAATTTTTAAATGTGCATGCATAGCTTGGGATCTGAAGGTTTACTACCCTATAATTTTGAGTTAGAACGAACTATTAGAAAATTTTGAAAATGAAAAGAACTTCATAATATTCAAGAAATGACAAACATCACAAAATCACTTAAATAACCAAACTGTTGAAAACGATCATGATTTACAAAGACCTTTAAGGGACTATACAAGCCCTACAACATATGAAATTCATTCAAGTGTACAATAGTGTGAGCTTATAATGGATGATATAAAAACCCTTGGAGTTAAATTAAACTTGAGATGTAACGGTATTATCATATGAAAAAAGAGCAATACAGGGCAAATGGGTCCACAAGTTGAAAGATGTGTCGTATGGTATCAGATGCTACAAGGCAAGTCCTCTTATGAAGGAGTTACACAGACGTAACGACTACATTGAGGTTTTTCTCCAGTGATAAAGGTGACAACAACCAGAGTTATGCCAAGTTTAATAGTAAAAAGAAGATCGACATCTTGAGCAGATGGGTGTAAAGATGGCCTTCTTACATGGAGAATTGGAGTAATTATACATGGTACAACTGCAAGGTAATGAGGTTTCAGGAAAAGAAAATTAGTTGACAAGCCGAAGAAACATTACTATGGTTAAGCTTTGACAAGTTCATGAAGTGACAAGCAAACCATGATTATTTCCTCAAAAACTTCGGTAATTGTTATATCATATTTATTTTGTATGTGGAAGACATTTTAATTATATAGACAGATATAAAAAAAAATCAAGATTTTAAAGAAGCAATTATAAGGAGATTTCAAGATAAATAATGGAGATTTAACCAAAAAAATCAACATGAACATGGTGCAAGTACACTAAAATTCTCTCAAATAGTATGTTGAAAAGATTTAATAGAGATTTAACGTAAAGTAAAACTAGGTATCGCTTAAGTCTAAAGCAAAACTAGAACAGATGGGAACTTCTTATGCTTCCAACAGTTTTTATGAGATCAAATATAAATGAGTGGTCAGCATGTACTCCGGCAACCCTTACATCTCTGAGAGACGATGGAATGGGATTAATCTTAAGTATTGAAGAGAAACAATCAACATGACACTCTAATTTGGAAGTACAAAGAACAATCTATAGGGATTTATGTATGATCAGAAATGACAGGATGATGTGATAGTATAAGAATGAGATTTATCTTCACTTGGGAGTAAAAAGCAATGAGCTTGAGTTTCAAGTAGCACGTTTTAACTACGAAGGCAACATACATTACAATCACTAAGGTTAGTAAGATGCAAGGAGCAAAAGATTGAAAAATTTCGTAGTGATAATATGAATGCAACTTACTTTGCCAATAACACTAATTCTCATTTTATGACAATCTGAGATATCACTTTATATACACACCCCTAAAAGATAGCCAATATATACCATGAAATTTTTTACATATATTAAAGAGTATTGACAAGTAAATACTCCTAAAAGATACACAATACAAATCTTAAAATTTTGTAGATATATTGACAAATGTGATGACTATTGAGAAACAAGACTATATGAAACAAGGGGAGTTGTACAAAATTATGAAAGTGACAGATGGATAGGCAAGTCTAATGGACATGCATAAAGCGCTATCAGTAGTTAATTATGTGGTTTAAATCCTTAATTCAAAAACAACGAAGGCAGCTTTCTCATGCCAAATCTCTTGACACAGACTTCTTTATGAAGGTGGTTCACGTAGAAGATGATTTTGAAGAGAAAGCTCGCTTATAAGATTTAAGATGAAAGTTTAGAATAACATCTACAACGCTGCAAATTCAGGAAGGCAAATCCTGCCTTTAATAGCAATTTAACCGCTTCAATTATCCTCCTAAACTCATGAAATTTTGATGATGATAAAAATAATATATTCGAAATTTTGGATCATTAGAACATTAATAATACAACCCAAAATTGTATCCAAATTACATCACTTAACAATCACATCAAATTATAATGGAAAGATCACATCAATTCAAATATAAAACAAGTGATATGTAAATACGACATATTTTTACAATTTTATCCCGAACTGCTGTTACATCAGCTCTCTATTTTCCAAAACTGTATGTGAGAACCAGAAACAGACATGAAAAATCAACCTTCACAATGCAGTGATGGAATATAAGCAAAGCTCCCTGAAAAGAATAAAAAAAGAAATTAGAATCCAATTAAAGAAATATTCTTAAGAACTTGAACAATACTTACATGAACAGTACACTTCTCATTACAATGTTTTTCCACCATGATTATATACATAAATATACTATAAACCAAGCTGCTGGTTCTCATGCTCCAAACTGGGAAGAAGTGAGGCTGCCGAGCATGACCTAGCAATGACTGACCTTCACTTCTTAAAATTACACATTTTGGCTTATGTAAAAAGTAAGACCTTTGCTACTTAAAAAAGTTTAAAAAACAAATCATATCACAAACTTGAAAGTATGATACTTCCATGAAATACTACTAATTTTACAAAACTAGCTTAAAACATAAAAAAAGCAACAATAAAAAAAGATTTACAATTATGAAATTATGACTGTGACAAGATCACCCAAGTCTAGATCATGCTGGCAGCTTCACCTGTTCCCTCGAACACATTTAGTCAGATTCCACTGCATTTGCATTGATGAAAGCTTGCGAAAGTAACTCAGGAAACATTGATACATGACCAAGGATGGTGAAAGTAATGAAGGAATAAAACTTGAAAAATAGATGGAAATTAGCATGACCTAGAAGGGAAGAGATAAATATTGTTTACCATACTAGCAATTAATTAGCAAGCATATAGCATGTGGATGAGGTGTTAATTTAAATACCATAAGTCAACCCCAAGATCCCTAGCAGCAAATCAAAATAGAAGAAAAGGTGGTTGAATCTTCTTCCTCTTAATAAGACAAGCAAGAAAACACATGCAAGAGCTTCGCTTCCCAACAAGCATTAATTATACTATATCAAATCATATAAAAAAACCAATTTTAAGCCACGAAATATAATTTTTAAGCCTCAAATGAGCTTATACTTCATTTGAAAGCACAGAATGGAAAGAAAGAAAGAAGCTTGCATGAATAAGTAAAAGAAAGAGAACAAAAAAATATTGGGAATGAATCATTAGCGATAAGGAAGAAAACAGAGCACTAGGAAGGAAGTATGAGGAAGGTGCGGTAACACTTGGAGGAATATATAGTAGGAAAGGCAGCAAGGCAGTTGGAAGCTTTAATGGAGGAGAGAGAGAGGGAGATGGAAAGCGTGCAATTATGTAATATAAAAAATGTAGAATATAAATATAGTTAATCAGAGCAGAGTGGCGTGGGAAGAAGAGGGTAGGTGTGCAGGAGTAGGGTGGCATCGAAGCAGGATGTGAGGATTGGACCAAGACATAGGGGTCGTACCCCATGCGCGCTCTACCACAGAGAAAGAAGAATCCAGATATTTATATATAGAGAGAGAGAGAGAAAAGAGAGGGAAGGAGTGGGACAGTCCGCCGCGTTAGAGTTTCAAAGCTTCATAATATCGAGAGCAGAAGATTCACTTCAAAAGAGGAGGGTTTTCTTTATTCAGATTTATATCTGTTTAAAAAAGTTGTTTTTGAAGTGTGTAGTGAAGATAATTTAAAGGAAATTTCTTTAAATAGTTTTATAAAGATTATAGCTTTTAGTTTGCAATTTGGATGGAATGAAAAAAAATAAATGTGTATGCACAAAAACTAGACTGCAGACATGAAATCAGGATCATCTTGCCAACATTGTAGTAGGTAGATCAGTAGAAGTGGCCGGACCTGGCCGATCAACTAAAAGTGGCGGAATCTGATTTTCGAATCGATATGTTCAGCCGAAGAGGTTGAATCAAACCAACACACAAAATAGAGTACTAGAGACTAAAATCTTGCCTGAAGTACAATCCGATCAATATTAAATAAATTTGATTATTTTTTATGTCTGGCCCATCGCACAAGACAAATATGCATCAGACATTAATGTCTTTACATCTAGAATGAAGAAACATTGTAGTCAAAATTTTATAGCCAAGGGTCTCCCTTGTAGAGAAGGGAGGGGACTCAGAGAGAGAACGACTTCTAAACCTTTTCTCTCCATCTCTCTTCCTATCTCTTTCTTCTTCTAATGAGTCGAGATATTTTTGGAGATGTGCATCAGGAACTACTATCCATCTATCCTCTTCTGATTCTTTGTTTTCTTTCAATACTATAACTACAGAGATCTTCTATCGGATTGTATGGTATACGGGATGATAATTCCCAAAATAGATTCAACAGATATATTTTATGAAGGAAATTGCATTTGTGATGTATTCTGTTTATTCATTTTTCTAATATCTTATTTGTTCTTAGACTTTTTATTAATGAAAACTGGGTTTGATACTTAGAATTTTAGGGAAAAAGAAATTAGCATTATCTTCTAGGAATGAATTTTCAAACCAAGTGCAATAAAGTTAGAAGGAAATAAATTGACTTGTTGTGGCATATGGGCAAGCAATTGATGGCTTGTATATAACAACTATGCTTATCTTTTTGATATTGTTCACTGGCGGCTCAATTAATAAACTTGTCTGATATGTAATGATGAAAATCACATTAAGTTGGCTTTTACTTTTATCTCTTTGATTTGTGATGCAATGCTACCTGTATTTTGACCTTCATATATATCCCTATGATGAGACTATTGCGAGTGTTTTTGGTTGGATATTTCTTGATTATGGCTCAATAATTACTATCAAGATTATGGACGTATGATTTTTAATTTAATGAGAAAATATTTCATCCGATAAATTAGATGTGTAGCCACATCACATTGTTGGACGTGGAGTGTGGTGAAATTCACATCATTGTCTGCACGTTTGGATGACAGTTATAATATTTTTCTTGATTTTTATTTGCTACATTCTTCCCCAAATAGTTTCATTATATCCATTATTTTGTGTCGCTCATACTTTATGTCTTTCTTCCTCTTTAATTGTAAGTGTTCACTAGTTACAATAATTGAAAATTTCACACTAATAATTAGGCAACTGCGAAGATGTTTTGTCTGGTTTTAATTTGAATAAATGAATCTGTTGAATCCAAAAAGTGTGAGAAAAACACCGAGGTATAGAGCGGCACACAAAAAAAAGATGGAGTGTACAATAGAGAATAGAAAGAGTTTCTAAATTTTTTTCATGATATAGACCCCTTATTTATAGGAATGGGACTTAGTATTTCAAAATTATAGATCTGCCCATTCATCATGAACTTTTAGAGGGTCACTTTAGTAAATTACAAGAACATTTGAATAAAATAAGGCTCGTTGATTTATCTGAATGGTGACAAGCTCGTCAACCGTTCGTCCCGTCTTGACTCTGTAGATCCAAGTTTGGGTTATCTGACGACTGGTTTGAAGAAGGTCGATCATCGTTTTGAGGGCAAGGTCCTTTGATACACTTGTTGGCATCTTACATTTTCCTAGTCAGCACATGATATGTCTGTCATTTGGTAACCTTCTGTTGTCAATTACTGTAGGTGACCGGTTGGACAATCGATCATCCCCTTTCTTCAGAGCCATCTGATTGTATTGAGATTTGTGCGGACGTATTTTTTTGTAAATATTTAGTTTCCTGATTTTCTTATTTCTTAAAAATAGTGCAGTGCATAAAAACAAGGGTATCTTTTTCAGTGGTAAAAGAAAAAATACATAAAAGTTACAAATTAAACATCATTATTATTCCCAGGTCACTTTAAATAAGCCACAGAGTAAGAGAAGTTCGCGCAGTCTTCCTTCCTTCTTGACCATTGGCTCTTCCCTCTCATTCCGTTTGAGTCTGTCACAAGTTTTAGTGCGGGAGGCTCATCCGCTGATAAGAATGCTCTCCATAAAGCTCTGGGTGGCATCTGAACCCTAGCCCAAAAATCGGAGGCAAAGAAAAAACTTATGGGTGATAGTTATGTGGGGAAAGTGAGCAAAAAAGAGGGCTATGCAGAGGTTTAAGACTGTTGATCATGAGGATCACATTGGATCCCCCGATTCCCTGGTAGGCTCGTTACAGGAAAGAGTTTTGGAGTAGACCAGGGGTAATCCCAACGATTACTTTATTGATCAATCCTCAAAAGTGGGCGCTCCTGTCGGACTAAAAGAAACATTCTTCCAAACGGTTGTAGGGCAATGACTCCCCAAGGTGGACTCGAGGAGGCGACGACTGAAGCTGAGAAATGGCTTTAACCACCAAAAGGGCGGCCTTTCCTCAGTGGGTGAAGGGCTAGAGAAGACCGGTGAATGTGCTATTTCTTATATCACATCTAAGTAGAACCAAATCTAGAGTACGTAGCTTGAATTATGTCCTTTATATTTCTTTCTTTGGTGCATTTGTAGAAGTTTCGATTGTCATTTCTATCTCCTACGGTACTCACATCAAGTTTGAGGATGATACGATTGTTGTTGAGCAAATCTTTGTGAGGGGAGTGGACAGTGCAGAATAAGGTGTTGCAGAATAAGGTGCTTATCGAGCAGGGTGTTGTGGAACAGGGTGCCATGGAGCAGGGTGCTACAGAGCAGGGTGCTATGGAATAAGGCGTTGTGAGATATAGGATGGATGAGAACTAATCTCTCGATGGGGGAAAGAGTATGGTTTGGCAAGGGAAGAGAAAGTAATCGGGGGGTGTCGGTGTCTTCTGACTTCTTGAAGCACCGTCTTGCTGAAATGGATGAACACTTCCTTTGTACATGGGATATCATCGAGGAGATAGTGAAAAAGGAGTTGTTGAGGTCTTGAAGAGGGTCAATCGGGTGGGAAAAGAGGTTGTTTCATTGCGCGAGGAATTTTCTGCCTTGCGAGTGGGAGATGCTTGCTGTTTGAGGGGAGATAATGCGCTTTTGCTTGGCGTTGTTAGCCTTTAGAGAGGGCTTTGTTGTTCAGTTGAGGGACGGTCATAATGACCTTTTTAGGATATGCGGTGAATGCAGGTATAAGAGATTGCTTCACCGAGGAATTGTCTACGGTATATATATATAGACAGTGTCCATGTCTTTGGTGGCGGAGGGTTTTTGCACCTCTTTGTGATTTGTCATTTTCCTCCTCCCTCCACTCTTCTTCTACTTAACATCATGAGTTTCATGGAGCGGAAGTTCTCCCATGCTTCAGAGGTTTCAGTACTTTCTGCAGTGGATGTGAGGGAGATCTAGAGTCTTTATGTTCTTGACCCCTTCGATTCAACTTGGACTAGCAGCTAATCCCGAGCAAGCCATGAGTCATTTTTTCTTTGACTTAGTCTTCTACAAAGATAAATTTAAAATGGGTCTTCAACTGTCATTCTATAGGGAGTTGCAGTCGATCTTTGACTAATATGGGATCATCCCTCTAAGGTTCTTCAAAATTTGTGGTTGTTATAATGACTTTCATCCTTTTTTTGTCAAAGGATGAATATTCCCTGGTCGATCAACCTAGTCAACCATTTCTTCTTATCCTTTAGAATCATTCGAGATGTTTACATTCAGTTCATCAGTGGCTCCAAGGTCTACATGGTTGGTCCTGAAAACAAGATTAAAGATTAGAAAACAAAGTTTTTGGTTGGCTCTGTTGACCTTACTTTTTGTTGAGGTTTAGTCTTTCTTTCTTAGAAGCCTAGAATCTAGTCATATGAATTTCCTATTGATTATTCTAGAGGACTAGTAATGAAACCCTACCCTGTTAGAAATTCTAAACACTTATTTACTTTTCTTGGAGTTCCACATGTTTGGTTCTATCTTCTAACACTTAGTAGGATGAAACTAGCATTGGGGAGCTCAAAGAAGGATTCTCATATGACTGTCTGACATTAGAGTTAGCCCAAGTTGGTGTGGTTTTGGTCATGCAGAAACACACTTGCACCTCTCACTTTCACTCACAACCTAAAATCCTAAACGACACATGCTTAGCATGGCTCCCTATTTTTGGAGACTCATGTGGGTGGTCCCTCAAACTCTTAGCCCATGGCTAGGATGGCTAGGACTAACACATGGATGATCCAAAATGAGGGTTCCATTGGTCTTATGGCTCAAAAAGGGTGATTTTTTGATTAACATCCTTATTGATAGCAATTCCACAAGACTCCAATTTTTGACCTTTTTTCCCCCAAACTTTTCCATAATTACCAAAATATCCCAAGAATCCTAAAATTTTAAAAAATGCCCAAATTGTTAATTTCTCCTCAAAAATCATTTCAGATCATTTCAAATCACTCAAATTGCTCAAAACACTCAAAAATTTTCAAAATTCTCAATATACCCATAAAATTACAAAAATTATCAAAATATCCTTCATGTCCAAAAATTTCCCGAAACCACTTCTAAATCAACCTAACCGCCCATTGGGTCCAATTTGACCCAATTGATCAATTTTGACCAAAATCCCAATTCTCACCAAATTTACTTCAATCTCACTCAATTTCAAACCTAAATCAATTATCAACCTATCTAGTCCCAATCGACACCAATTTGGAGCCCAATTGAACAAATCTCCAAACACTAATTTTAATTTTGTGCTTCAGATTAAAAATTAGAAAAATGATGATTTGTTAATAAATAGAAGTGTATAATAGCTAATTCTCTTTCATAAACTTATATTATTTAATTATCAAAATGAAATTGACAATTTAAATGTTATTAATATATAAATAAATTACAATTAAAGCCCACCACAGCTAAGTTGAGATGGCCGAGTTGGTCTAAGGCGCCAGATTAAGGTTCTGGTCCGAAAGGGCGTGGGTTCAAATCCCACTCTCAACAAAATTTCTTTTTTTTTTGGATAAAATAAATAAATAAATAATTTTAATAGGAAGAATAATATTTGAATTTTTTCGGCTGTTATTCATATAAAACTATGTTATGAAAAGCAGGGGATTGGAATATTTACAAATCTGCCCTTTTACTTTTTGGTCTTTTTTAATGCGAAGCTTGAAGTGTGATTACCAAAAGATTCTCTCTTCCTCTCTAAATGCTTTTATATTATAATTTAAGCCTTTTTTTTAAAGCGATATTAACATAAAAAAGAATAAAATTATTAAGAAAAAAAGTAAAGTTTATTACTTAAAAAATAATTTTTTATGAAAATAATACTATCGGAATTGATGCGTCATCAATAAATATTTATCGTTCCACGTAAATTTTGAGACGTGACATGAATCTTGAAGCAATTTTTTTAGCAAGAAACATTCTAAATTGGATTAAAAATCATCTTGAACTAGTATTTCGGCATACTTATAATCATACTGACCGGCTCGATGAGAAGAACACAACGATACTAAAATTGGTCTAATATGAATCTTATCAAGCACATAACAAGTCGTTAAATCAATTTTGAAAGCTTTCAGTATGTAATCGAAAGGTCAAACAAATTCAAATCACACAACGTTATAATCAAATCGAGCGTCTCAACGAGAGGAATACAACGACCATAATATTGTTCAAGTCTGACATTATTAAGGCACTTAAATGTTCATTGAACGATACTTGATTTATGGAATCTTTTCGGGTTGTCCAATTGACTGGTTTGAATCCATTCCTTATTTACAGATAGACTTCTATTATATTCTATAAATATAATTATACCCCCCCTCTTGAGAGACCAGGGAGACCTTGAGGCAGAAAAAGCTAAAGCTTAGAAAGGGCCCTGAAGTTCAGCATCGATTCTGCACCATAGATCTAAGGAACACCTCCCACACTGACAGCCGCCAATCACTGTCAACCACCACCTGTCGGTCGTCCATTGGCCACCACTTGCCCCTTGCGGCGAAGTTTTTTGTAGAGATACAACGTACACTACGGAATCCCAATGTACAATGTGAGCTAGTGAAGCAGTCAATTGAGCAATGCGTCATCTAGTAAACCATGTAGTGCCACACCCCTCATGGGTGTAATGACGCCTCTTGAAGATAATGTAACAATGTACCCCGAAGACTGTGACTTTTTTTGGACCCATAAAACTCTCTTCTCACGACCCACCACTATTGTTTACATGACCAATTACGACCTACGTGGTCCACAACTCTTTCAACTCCTGAATCTAGCTCCTAAGGCCTACGAAATTCATCGCAACTCACCACTATGGTCTACAAGACTAAGTATGACATGTGGCTCACGACTTATGTAGCTAACATCTCCGGCCTATGTGATCTACGGACATCATCGTTGCTCATCACTATGACCTATGTGACTGATCCACCTTAAAATTACATGTTTTTTAGTGCATATTTTAGGACCATGTTAAGCATATTTTTAGTGATATTACACTTTAAGAAAAAGTATTTTGTATATTTTTGGTTTCATGTACATGGAATGGTCATTTTGAAAAAAATGAGTGAAAAATGAGCAAAAATTGTGTAAAATTATATGTCGCCATAACGCCGCCCCTGGCGCTACAACGCCCCTGGCGCTACAACGCCCTTGGCACTACAACGCCACAGACGTGAGCAAATGCCGTTATAGCGCTGGTAACTTCTCTTCAAGAAGATCCATTGAATTTGGTCAAATTTTAAAGGGGTGTTTGAAACAACTTTTGGTTATTTTCAGAGATCTATTAATATGGACGAAAATTAGACGAATTAGAGGACTTTATGGTAGCATTTGAAGTCTCACTTTAGTGTTTAAGTGTATGTTTTAGTGTGTTTTTTATTGTAAGAGTAAGAGTTGAGATTTCTTCAAGAAGACTCCAGAATTTGTGTTGGGGAGAAGACATAAGGTACTTTGTATTTGTGTTTGAGTTTTTGTTTCTAAAACTTGGATTTCAATACAAATTTGGTGTTTTTGTTTTACTCTCTATGAATTCTGAGTTGTTTCCTTTCTTTCTCCTTGCTCTTGGGAATTAATCTTGTGGGATGAGAATGATTTAAAGATTTTTATTTACTTTTAAAAATTATGATGACATTTTCACTGATTCTTCATTGACTTTACAAATTGGCCAGTTGTGAGGTTAAAATCTGTTGAAAAACATAAAGACCCGAGAGGGCTATGATTTCACCCAACTAGTGAGTGTCACACTTCATTCTGGGCAGAGCCGTTGCGATCACTTAAAGGGGAGTGCAGAAAGATAGGGAGATAAGTTTTGATGGACGTAGAATTAATGTTTCTAGGGTGACAAACTAGATTCTTTTTCAAATTTGGTTTAGAGTTTGGATCGTAAAGGTTCCTTGTAGGTCCTATAAAGAGAGCACAATGGGTAATCTTGAGGTGAGAGGCCAGAATCTACTCAGCACTCTACACAAGCTGATGAAAAAAATCTAAATTAGCCAATGTTCTTTGCTAGCACTGGGAGAGGGTAAAGAATATAAATGCTCTATTTGTCACAATACATCATCATGTTTTTAGTCATTCAAATCCTACATAAATTATTATATCATTGCAAGGGAAAAGATCTTTACATATTATTCAAACTCGTTAGAATTACTTTTATTAAGCTGGTAAATATAGTTCTTTCCATTTGCTTTAATTTAGTCTTAACTAGTGTTATCATTTCATTTTCATTTAAATCTGCAATTTAAATAGAATTTACTTTTGCGTTTAGCAAGCCAACTTAAATAGTTCAACTATCATCGTTGGATCGATACTGGGGTTTTTAAGGAAAATCATATATTACTTGAAACGATATGTATACTTTCGTAGTACTTTTAATGTGAAGTTTTATTATTTATTTTTCATATCATTATACTTATTCACACTAGCCACTGAATATAATTGGCTCAAGTTTTTAGCAATATTTTGGATATTCAAAATACACGTAAATGCAGGCCGAGTCAAGTTTTTGAACTACAACCTACGTAGTCCACAGTTCATGCAGCTTCTAACTAAGACATCCGTGGCACACGATCTCATCGCATCTCATTACTATGACCTAGTGACCCATTATAACTCGCATGACCAAATATGATCTTTGTGGTTCATAACTTGTGCAACACCTAACTCTGGCTTCTATGGCTTACAAATGTCATCACAACTTACCACCTCTTACATGACCAACTATTATCTGCGTGACTCACAACTCGTGCAGCTCTCAACACCGGCTCATATATCTTACGGACATCATCAAAACTCACCACTATGACCTATGTGACCAAATACGTCCTATATGGTCCACAACTCGTGCAGCACTCGACTCTACCCTCTACGACTTATAAATATTGTCACAACTTACCACTATGGCCTACGTGAATAAGTTTGGCCTACATGGTTTACAGCTAGTGCAACTCCCAACTCTGACTTCTACAATCTACCATTATGGCCTATGTGGCAAACTATGTTCTACATAGCTCACAACTTCTATAGATTCCTACTATAGCCTCTATGGCTAACCAACCCTTTTGAAGCAACCAACACGGCTAACTACTACCAATGTGTTTACCTATGGCCTATATGACAATTTGGAGCTACAATCACCTTTTATAACATTCACGACAAACTAGTGTCACCATAACAATCATTTATGGTCCTTACAACCAGCTATCACCGAGAACTTCATTCATCAGACTACAACTATTATTGATGAACTACTGTTATACATTTAAAATGATCAACTTTGTAACTCCATATTCCCTAATTCAGGAGAAGGGTGTGCCTATGTACTCGCCAATTATAGTGGATTGTTTCAACCAGCTAGGCCCTATGATTTTTTCCCCTTTTCAGGGCTTTCCATGTAAAAATTAAGATCTCTCCTCATGCTTACTTCTCTGTAATTACCTAAGCGTGTGTTGAGTTTTCGTGCAACACTAAGATAATAATTCATTACTCTACAGCCACGGATCTTTCAACACATATTATTATTTAAATTAAAAGTGTGAAATTTTATTAGCAAGCAAAAGAAAGTAGATTATTTTGCTTTTAAAATGTAAAATTATAACAAAATAACAGTACTGCAAAACTATGAACATTATAGACATTTTGAAATGGTAAAGTTAAGAATACTAATATGTTATCATATTTTGTGCAAACAATTAGAGCCACTCGTATGACAAAATAGTGTAGTTCTATGCATTTCATACACACTAAGATTTTCTAGACATTTCATGGTCTACATCCAGATTTCTCCGGCTTCAGCCAACTTCTTCATTTCCCTTTTCTCTTAGCTCTTTTTGCATAGAATAAAAAATTTCAAAGAAGGAACCACATTCCCCTTGCTTGGTAAAAGTATTCTATGGCCACCTCACACATATTTAACCTCCATAAGTAAGACTACTATGAACTAGAATGATATACTTATATCCAAATGCTTCTAAAGTTCTACCTTTGATCTTTCATATGCCACATCAAAGAAGGAAAATTTTATTTTCCTTAAATTTGATATATAAAGAGCAAATGATTGGGATTTGATGCTTCTCAAGTATGCTATTGGAAAAAGGTCATTCTACAATAGCATTTACCATGTCATTTCTTCTGCAGAGAAACTCAATGGTAGCTTTAAAATGCTTAATATAATAATTGGTTTTTTTCTTTTCAAACTTTCATGCCTAGATAATTACAATTACGTTTATGCTCGTGGCCCTCTGTTCTTCTTTTGTTGACCATTTATCATGTAAAAAGAGAATCTAATTTGAAGATAACTAAAAAAAAGATTTGAAAGATATTTCTATCAAAATAAAATTTCCCAACTCCCCCCTTTATTTGGAATGAAGTAGGAATATCTAAAAGAGCAGGAAAAATTAGCACCACTCTAATTATTGATTTCTCAACAACTAATAAGTCAATATTTACTTTTGTTGAGTTTATCTCTGTATATCTCAATGGTGTTACTATTTTTCAGAAACAAGTTGTTTATGAATAAAACCTAATCACTGCTCTAGTTTTCGTCCTATTTCACACAATGTTGCTTCTTTTCAAAAGAATCCTAATATTAATCCTCTCCAGCCCATTACTATTATCCATTGAAAACATAGATCCACAATTTCTCAAAAAGGGAGACCTTCAACTCTAAATCAAACAAATTCTCATCTCATCCTAGCTCCAAATTTGCATCTTTGTAATACTTCCACCTCAAATTCTTCTAATCTTCACAAGAATAAATCCGCTCCTCATAGATCCATCCTTGAAGTCTAATTTTTTTATCTATTTTATATTAGCTTCAAGCTCAATCTTTTGAGCACTCTCCCTCAAATTTGTGAACTATTAACTCTCCCTCTAATAATGTTGTCCCCAACAACTTTCCTCTCATGCTCCATCCCTCTACCGAAGGTGAGAGGAATGATCACTCTCAATATAACATTTCTAATTCCTCTTAGCAACCAACTAAACCTCATTCTCTAGCCTTTTATAAATGTAAGAAGTCTATAAATAAATTGCATACTTCTAATCTCTAAAGGACCACCCCTTTTATCTTCAATTTCATTATTTCCTTTACTATTTACTAATAATTTCTATTTTTTTTTAAATATAAGTTTTATTTATTTTTATTTTTTCATTACCGCACTACTAACTTTGGCTACTTGTCAAGGGACTTAATGGGAGCCTTATAATTTGAAGTTGAAGACCTCATTAAAAATCTGAAAAACTAAAATTTTTTAGTTAGTTAAACTTTATACCATTCTATTATATGTCAGATAATTCCCTTATAGACGTTCTAGATTTTTTAAATAATGAGAAAGATTGTAATAATTTTTTTCCCACCCGGTGTAAGTCCTACATTGGTAGTGAAGTTCGATCTTGTCGAGTCACCTTGTTCACCTTTTGTGTTTGATGCAAGTTCATTGGCATTCCGTCCTAATGTTAAGAGACTTAATGGGAGTCTTATTTTTTTTTCACCACGCCACCCCACCCCCCCATAGACACACACACACACACCCACAAAATTAAACTTGAGAAAAACTTGAGAAAAATGGAAGCATAATAAGTAGATTATTTGACACTTTTAATAAATTCTCAAATTATTCATGATCTTCTCAATGTTACTCCATCTAAAAATATTTTTTAATCTTTCATTTTTGCTGAGAATGAGGTTGTGGATGGAAATATTCTTTAGAATAATATTAAATACTTGGCTATGAATATTTCAGGACCATGGTTATTGATGGTTAACTTCAACATGGTCAATACAAGAGACAATTGTATTCTCGTTGATAAGCTCCAAGGCTTTAAAAAATTGCATTTTAGAGAATATATTATTGAATCTTCCCAATAAAGCCTTATTATATAGTTGGTACAATCAATATGTTCAAGCCTTAATTTGAATCTCTCTAGATAGGGCTTTGTGTAATATGAGTTGGTTGGATTATTTATATTATACTTATTATGGAGTTTGTACTCTACTCTTCTCAAGTCATTTACCAATCATAACTAATATAGCTAACCATACTCATTGTCGATACAAATTCTTATATAAAAATAGATGGGGGAAGACTACAGGCATTTAAGGCATCATGAAATATGAATGTTAGGGAAGATCCTATTCTTGCTTTATATTATAAGCTTAATAATATTTTAAAGGCTTTAACGAACTCTACATTTCAAGTTACATCATTTATCCTATGATATTATTAAGCTATGTAAGGAGGAGATTATAATATATGAAAATTTAAAAAGGAATCCGCTAGAAAAGGAACATCACATCTAAGCACTCAAATTGAAAGATGACAATTCATTTGCTAAGAATTTAGAGTTTTGTTAGCTAAAATTGTGGTCCAAATGTCTCCAACTCAAGAACGATGAATCTGATTTGAATTTCTTACACAATTTTATTGTGGAAGGGATAACAATAATAGAATTCATGAAATAAAATCTTCTAACAGAGTCCTTAATTGTATGTAGGATATTAGTAAGGATATCCTGTGGTTCCTAAATTCCTCATTATTTTCTAATGAATAATATCTATTGAGAGATATTTGTATTAGAGGAAACTTGGAGTTTGATAAAATCACAACCGTTGTCTCTCTTTTTCAAATTGATGTTATTAATGGGACCATGTTCGATATTAAGTTGAATAAAAGCCCTAGTCCAGATGGATCACCACATCTATGAGTAAGCTACATGCAGGATTACAGTGATTCACTCTCTGCCTGATAGCTAGCCTTGCTATGCTGACAAAAGTTCCTTATCCAGGAGTTAATAGTTTGCAACCAGACTAACATAGCAGACTGGCAAAACCAAACCAATTGAGTCAAGTTTCACCCACCGGAAGACCATCAAAGGCCTACCAATAACCTCGATTCAACACAATCGGACGAACAAGTGCCAGGACTTACTAATTTCAGCCGGTCAAGTCATGTGGTGGTCAAACTGAAGGTCTATAAATGTACAGTACCTAAAATATTATATAATGCTCCATTAAAGTAGAAACAAATATATAATTTCAAATATCATACTTCATTCTTCTATAAATAAGATGATCATTTCCTCAAAAAGACCTAATCCATAATTTGAATTATTGTTCATTACCGTGCATCTCTCTCTCTCTCTTCCTCCTCCCTCCTGCATTAGACTATATTTCTTGGGTGTGATTCACAAATTGAGATTCAACATTATTTTAAAATGAGGTCCATTAAGGTTTTTAATCTATTTTTCTAATAATTTGAAACATGAGATTCTCAAGTGCATTGAAAGCATACCATAAAAAGAATATCATAATATGATTATAATAAAAGAAAAAAATGTACTATTTTTATGTCTTATGGGCCAACCCAACAAACAAACACTGTTCTCTTTCAGGTCATTTGACAGCACTTTTTATCCTCTTCTGGGCCACCAACCCTCTTATATATATAAATTACGAATAGACGTCTGGCAAGGAATAATGCCAACGTGGTGGAGACTATGCTGACAATTAATTATGTTATAATACAGATTAGGAGAGTAGATCCAATCTTTAGTGAAGGGAATGGTCTAATCAATGATTTTGTGATATAAATAAAAAATTTAATTAGGATGTAAGATATTCTTATCAAATTTTGACAAAATTAGAAACATTACAATTTCTCTCTCTCTCTCTCTCTCTCTCGATGTAAACGAGGCGAACACGAGCCCCGACTCTGCTCGTGTTCGGCTCATTTATATTTCGAGTTCAAAAAGCGTGTTCGTGTTTGGCTCATTTGCTTAGCGAGCCGAACACAAGCCGTTCACGAACAAAGAGTCGTTTTGACAACCCTAATCATGTAGTCATAAGATGTTAAGGATTTGGGCAAAATTTAAAACATCATTTGAATCTAATTTAATAATTTTTATTATATTTTCTTAATTAATATTTTTAATTGATTATAAATCATTGTAGCCTTTTAGTCAATTAAATTTTTTAAAAGTACTGCTCATCACACACACACACACACACACACACACACACACACACACACACACACACACACACACACACCCATACACACACACATGCATACATAGAATAATAATAATATATGTTCAAAACGAGCTAACGAGCCGAACAAGAGTTGTTCGCGAACAACGAGCCGTTTTGACAGCCCTATCTTTCTCTCTCTCTCTAGGTCAATTAATTGAATTGAAAACATTACGAATTCTCTCTCTCTCTCTCTCTCTCTCTCTATTTATTGAATTGAAATCTCTCTCTCAATTAATTGAATTGAAAACATTACGAATTCTCTCTCTCTCTCTCTCTCTCTCTCTATATATATATATAAGAAAAGAAAATTTACATACATACCACTCAATTCTAAAATGTATTTACACATAGAATGCCAAAACTTCAATTTTTACATATATGCCATCCAAATCTTTCATTGCATATAAAAAATACCACTATTTGCATATATATATGGTGTTAGATATGTAGATACATTGGAATAGGTGGAATGAATGCAACTCTTCCCTATTTTTGGGGGAAAATTTACATACATAGCACACAATTCTTATGTATTTACATTATCTCACACCTATATTTTCAAATTTACATACATAACATTTTAGTGATTTAAATTCATTCATGAAAAGATGTATTTAGCATTTTAAAAAGTAATAATAGTGCTATTATGTGATATTAAATATTTAAATGCTATTTTTGTAAATATGAAAATTTAGATGCGAGTTGTGTGCTATGTATGCAACATGGTTAGAGAGATTTGGCCCATTGTTTTATACAAAAAAATATGACAAATACAAGAAATAAATCACATTTTAAGCCCAAATAAATCACATTTTAAGCCCACCAAATGGTTAATGGATGCCTATTAAACAAAAGATGTCTACAAAAGATGAAGATTCAATGATTTAACTGAGGTTGAACAAGAGATTTAACATGATGGAATATATATTTAAATTATTTTAATATAATTTAAGTGATAGAATAATAATATATTGATATCATTTTTATCGATTGAACAAATAATATTTTGATAGAGGACAATAGTTTTGAATATTTTGAATAATATTCTAGATCAAAAATTTAAAATATGATATTTTTTGTATTTTTAATTTAAATATATCATTTATGGTCATCCGATCAAATTAAAAGGCTAACACTAGACAATATTTGAACCAACCGATTCTTTAGAAACCATAACATTTCACCGGTTAGTTCGGTTCTAACTGGTTCAATCCTGATTCTATACAGGTGCAGTTCTAAGCTTAGAATGAATCGGCCGTTTCGGCCAGAAGTTTAAAACCATGCTTACCATTGCTACAAATTAATAAATACAACAAGAAGAAGTCTTTATCTCAATGAGTGAGATTGGCAACATGAAACATTTTTCTCCGTTGTGTCCTATTGACTGTCATATTTTCATTTAATTCTAATAAATTAATATCATTTTTTTTATAGAACATGTCTAAGTCTTTTTAGGTCTATCTCTACCTTTCTTAAAAAAAGTCAAATTTAAAATGTTTAATATCCTGATGGGATCATCGGATGGCCGACATTTAATGTGACCAAACCATCAAAGACAACTCTCGCTAATCTTGTCTGTCACTATAGCTACACCAACACCTTCACATATATATATTTATTTAACATTTTGTCTCTAAGTGCAAAAGAACTCATCCACCTAAGCATTCTCATCTTAGCAACACTTAATTTTATGCTTCTCTTTTATAGGCCAACATTTTGAGCCATAAAACATTGTAGGTCTCACCACCATCTTATATAATTTTCCTTCAAGTTTAAGCGGTACTTTTTTATCACTAAAAAAGGCCTAATGCATTTCTTCACTTCAACCATCCAACTTGAATTCTACTAATAACATCCCCGTCTATATCACAAGCACATTGAACAATAGACCCGAGATATCTAAGACATTCACTCCTTTTAATGAGTTGATCACACATTGTAACAACTCTGCACTAAATTTAGTACTATTACTAAAAGTACATGCTATATATTTAGTTTTAAATCTACTCAAACAAAAGTCTTGAGCTCTAATGTAGACCTCCATAATTCAAGTTTATTCTGAACTCTTTCTCTACTCTTATCCACAAGAAGGATATGCAAAAAACATACTCCAAGGTACGTCCTCCTGTAAATGTCTACTAAGTGCATCTATAACTAAAGCAAAAAAGACATGGATTTAAAGCCAATCCCAGATGTAATTCAATTCAAATATTAAAATAATTGGTCAATCCTTCTCCTGTTCGAGCACTAATAACAGCGTTAGTATACATATCTTTAATGACCTGAATATAACTCATATCAATAACTTTCTTTTCTAAAACTCTTTAAAAAATTTCTCTTGGAATTTTATCGTCGTTTCTAAATCAATGAAAATCATATGTAAATTTTCCTTACTCTTTGTATTTCTCCATAAACCTTTCAATAAATGTTTAGCTTCCATGGTAGATTTGAATGACATAAATCCAAACAGATTGTAGGAAATCTTCGTATCACGCTTAACCCATTCTTAATTACTTTCTCATAATTTTAATGTATGACACATTAACTTAATTCCTCTATAATTTGCACTTTTGTACGCCCCCTTTATTCTTAAAAATGAGAATCAAATTACTCTTCGTTCATTCTTCATATATCTTTTTGTTTTAAAAATAATATTAAAAAATTTAATAATCTAAGAAATTCTCAAATCTCATAAATATTTCAACACTTCTATTGGGATATTATCAGGTCCTACAAATTTTCTACCCTTAATTTTCTTTAAAGCCTCGTTAACTTCTTTTTACTAATGTGGCGGTAAAAATAAAAAAAGATTTATTATTATTAACAATATTAAGTCACATTGAAAAATTTATCAAAATATCTCACTCATCTATGTTGAGTATCTTCTTTTAAGAAAATCACACTTTGATGTTCTTTAATAGACTTTACTTGAATTAAATCCTTACTTTTTTTTTCTCTTTATTTGGTTAGTTTATAAGTATATATTTCACCTTCTTTAGTATCTAATCTATTATAAAGATCACTAAAACAATAATTCCTAACATGACAAATTATCCTCTTAAACTACATATGTGCCACCTTATAGTTTTCCCAATTATCTAAACTTTTATATTTAAACTACATATGTGTCACTTTATAGTTCTCACTTGTTTAATAGTGTTTGTTACTTTACTCCACATAGAATTAACTTTTTCATGAACATCCCAAATCTTAAAATGTTAAAGTTTACTCATAAAAATAATTTTTTTTTGTATTTTAGTTGCTCAATCTAATTCGATGATATTAATTTTTCTAAGTAATTCCAGAAATTCTCTTTTGAAAATTTATCTAAACCTACTCGAGGTTCATACATACTATAACATTAAAAATCGTAATATCAATAATAATCTTTAGAGTTGCAATTCTATCTCCAATTCTATTAATTTTTACGATATTATCTTTCACTCTTATGTATAATTACAAACAAATTGTAGTGTGCCTTCTATCTAAATACCAAAACCTAAGCTATTAATCTCCTCAGTCTTTTCTCCAACCGATTTAATTTTTTGAATGCATGTGATATTCACCTTTACATAAAATATAATATCTACTCATTTTATTAATGAATCTATGAGAATATTTATATTCCAAAATCATATCTTAATATTAATTTTATGAACTAACTTTATGCACATAAACGTCCATACTGTGGGAACACTTTGCTTATCACACACTAGACTTGGGTGCCAGTTTAGCGGACCTTGCATACTTTTTATTGTATTCATTTCATAAAATGTACCGCTGCTAGGGAGCGTTCTAGCATTTACACAATGATCAAAAGGGTTCATGCCTTGACTCTTTCGACAAAAAAATTATGCTGGCTGTCAATTACCAAACACAACTCTCAACTTTTTTATATATGAGACTAGAGACCCGACAGTGGTAGTGTTAAATCATATTTCAAACCCACGAAATGACTAAACAGATGCCTCTAAATCAATTGATATCAAAGTCATGAAAGCCGGACCGGACAACGAACCACAAGAAATAAATATTCAATGTTCAATGGTCCAACCGAGGTTAAACCAGATATTTAATTGAAAGACATAATGTATATTTAAATTATTTTAAAATAATTTAAATAAAATAATAATAATAATAATAATAATAATATATTAATATCATTTTTATTGATTCAACAAAAAAAATTAATTTAAAATAATCATTTCAATATTTTGAATAATATTCTAGATAAAAATTTAAGAAAAGATAAGTTTTTTTTTTTTTATTTTCAATTTAAATATCTTATTTATGGTCATCCCATGAAAATCAAAAGGCTAAAATTTGATATTATTTGAATTGAAAAATTCTTTAGAAGTTGTACGTTTCACCATTCGCCCAATTATAACCAATTCAATCTTAGTTCTATCCAGAAATAATTCTAAGCTTGGACTAAACCGAACTAATCGGATCACGGTTGAACCGGCGAATGTTCTAGCCCAATTTTTAACACCACGGCCGCCATTGCTGCAGATTTTATTATAGATGATTGTAAGAAATTACATCAACGATTCTTCTAATCCTAAAGTATGATGGCACCTTTCTTTCTATAATAAAAACTAAATAAATATGTTTTCTTCTCGAGACAAAAATTCAAATCCATAACTTAATGTTTGCATCACATATTATCTCAATTTTGAAATGTTTATTGATACATACCATATATTTAACTTAATTTTGGCTAAATACAAGCTCATAAAAGCATATCTACTACACATGAAAAGCCATTAAGGTGAAAGGACCGCTAATCTTAGAGAGATTATTCTATCAGAACACCGGATACAAATTTGTGACAGGAGTCCATCAACACTTGACATGTGGCAAATGGCCCTCCATACTGCAGTACACTGGTTGGTAGGTTTTTAAGAGGATTGAGGCCCACATGCCCCCGTGACATATGCTTACTGGACTCCGGACGCAAATTTTGCATTATTATTTCCTAATCTTAAGAAGATTCATTGAAGAGTATAAGCTGGTAAAACCATACAATTGGTGATAAATATAAAAATGGCCAACGGTATGAATGCTGTGAGAAATTTTGCAGATTTAAATGGTGAAATTACAGCAGTTCAATGGTCGATTTACATATCCCACGCCTAAACATTCATATTTACACACAACACTCAAAATCTTTAATATCACATTAAAAAAAAAAAAAGCACGCAATTACCACTTTTTAAAGTGAAATACACATTCATGCATAGGGTAAATTAAAGCACCAACCTGTTATGTATGTAAATATGAAAGTTTAGGTGTGAGATATGTAAATATATAAGAATTTTGTGTTAGTATGTAAATTTTCCTAGATTTAATCAGCTACCTTTATTCTTACGCGCCAACTCCCTGGCCATGTCACGTAGCTCTTCTGGGGATGGAGGAGGAGGACCCTCAGGAGGATAAACAACATAAGGCCTCTGTGTAAAGAACAGCAGGATACTTCAGTAACAAAGTGAAGGGATGAACAGCTTAAATGAAAGTGATATATAGCAGAGAAGAACTAGAGCCACACTAATAATAAAGTTTAAAAGTCATGCAATGTTTCAAACTCAAATTGAATAATAGATTCCTGTTAGCAAACAGAAGGTGGTAGGTTTTTTAACCTTTGTAAGTTGTATTTCATTGACAGGAACTGGAAACATTTCTGAAAGACAACCAGTTGCAGCAGAGATATTACACTCAATTCATGTTTTCAATTTCTTCTCGAGGAATTCGTTTCATGGATTTATTACTTTTTAAGAGTGCTTCCACGTGAATGAAGGCTCAACTAAGACTAGGGCTGTCAAAAAAGCTCGTTGTTCGCGAACAGTTCGTGTTCGGTTCGTCAATGAATTCGTGTTTGATTTGTTCGATAAGTAAGCGAGACAAACGCGAACAAATTTTTTTCGTTCGGTTAGTTAAACGAACCAAACACGAACAGTGATGCGTTCGTTCGTGTTCGAATCATTATTGTTTGAAATATAAAATAATATAAAATAATTATATATAAAAAATTTATTATATTTTAAAACATTAAATTTTATAAATTATAATATATAATAAAATAATAATAATAATATATTAATATACTATAGTAGTAATATACTAATATAGATATTGTATATTTATATAATATAAGTTATATAATTAATATATAATATTATTTTTATATATTAATATTAGAGATGTCAAATTGGCTCGTCGTTCGCGAACAGCTCGTGTTCGGTTCGTGTTCGGCTCGTTCGTTAAGAAACGAACACGAGCTTATTTCAAACAAATTAAATTTTAAACGAACTGAACACAAACACAAACTTTGTTCGTTCGTGTTCGGTTCGTTTACACCCCTAACTAAGACTAGAAATGACCCGAGCTGAGCCAAGCAGGCACTTGCTCAAGCTCGAGCTTGTTCGAGCTCGATTCGAGCTTTTAAGCCTCTGTTAGAGCACAAGCACATTTAGAGCTACCCTGTTCGTGCTCGGCTTAAACTGGATTGGAGCTCGATTCATGTATGATCTTATTGAGCTTATTAACAAGCAGCTCATTTAATAAAAAAAATGAACTCAAATTAAAGCTTAATCAAACTTTAATCGAGATTGACTAGAGCTTTATACGAGCAACTTATTCTTATTCAAAAAAAAAAATAAACGAATCATATCAAACAAAGTTGTTGAACCTAAAATAAAACATTTAAACAGTATTGTTCATGATAAGATTTAATCAATCCATAATGAAGTTTTAATCGAGATTGTTGACGAACTATTAATAATAATATTCATGAATATGACTAAACCAAACAATAAGTCATTCAAGCTTGTTCATTTAATAAAAGAGTGCCTATGCAAGTATTCAAACTCATTCAACTAATTAATCAAATGATCATAAACGAGCTTTAATCGAGCTGAGCCATTAGTAGCTTCTCAAACGCTTTAGTTCATTTGCAATCCTAACTCAACCACAAGGGGTGCTATCTTTCAGTGATTGAGGCATCCTCTCCTATGGTTGAGCAAATTGAAGAAAGAGACTTTGCATAACGTGGCAAGGAGCTAGTCCTTAATTTGTATCCAAATTTTCATTTATTTTTTTCTAATTTTTTCTATGTTAAGATGTTAATATATCTCCCTTTTATATGTTTATACGTTAGTATGTTGATATGTTAATTTTTACTTTCGTTTTTGCTCTGCACAATTTTTAATTGCAAGGCTTACGCCTCAAAATGCCTTGAGGCTTATGCCTCACCTCATTGAAGAAAAACCCCCCAATATCTAATTGCGCAATTTTAAGCCTTGATGCATATACACATAAAATCCTTAGGATCAAACAACATGATCCCTAATTTCTAGGGTATATAGATTTCAAGTTCGAGATCCCAACAATTGTCGCATAAAAGATTTATATTGTTCTCCGCATAACTGTAGGACAATATCTATTGTCGTTGTGCCCCATAAATTATATAATTAACCATGTGTCCACTCTATCATCAATAAAATATATGGAATAGACTTTTATTTTTTTATAATTATATAAGCATAATCAAGCTACAATCGAATGAAAGACAACTAAATAATGTTATGCTTGTATTTCACTCAAAAAGTAAACGATATCGTAGAAAACAAGCTAAACACAAGCTACTTATCATCCAAACATAAACATCAAGCTTTTTTGTTATCATAGTGGATTGAATGGATCAATGATTCCAACAATTATAGAGAAGGGGCTTTTTTGGACCAACTATATTTCTCATTGAAGGATAAAAAAGTGTTATCCTAGAACTGATCCATGCTTTTGAATTAATAAGTGAAGCAAAATTAATGAATTATGAGTGGCAGAGTCCACTTTAAATTTGTTGACCAATGTCATTATTGTACCTTAAAAGATAATATTGAGGAAGCACGGAACCTTGTCTTAGTTGTGCTAATCAGCCAAAGATGTCACAATGATCACAATTGTTAATCAACATAGGTGAAATATTTTCCACATATGGAGCCAACCAGTTTACATGAGATAAATCAAATCGATAAAATATGAAACAATGTTGATTGCCTTAATCATTTTAATCTCTACAAACAAAAAAGAATAGATTATAAAAATTATTACGTGTAAACACAAGAAGGGAAAAAACCTAGAGGCTTTATCCAATTGAAAAAGAACTATTAGTATAAAACAGTAACAAGATATGGTCTTTCCCCATGGCTAGAGAAGATGCCAATGCAAGGGGAAAAAAAAAAAAGCTACAAAAATTTTTGTCAATAGTTGCACTGTAGAATGGTGGTTGGTGTACCTGAAGGTAGGGTTGTCAAAACGGCTCATTGTTCGTGAACAACTCGTGTTCGGCTCGTTAATTTCGTTCGATAAGTTAATCGAGCCGAACACGAACTAAGATGTATTCGTTCGTGTTCGACTCGTTTTGGCTCGAAATACTACTCATCAAGTTTATATATATATATATATATATTAAGCAGTATTTTAAAAAAATTTAATTGACTACAAGGCTACAAAGATTTATAATCAATTAAAATATTGATTAGGAAAATAGAATAAAAATTATTAAATTAGATTCAACTTGCTCAAACCCTTATTGTCTTATGGTTATATGATTAGGGTTGTTAAAATGACTCTTTGTTCGTGAACAGCTCATGATCGACTCGTTAAGCAAACAAGCCGAACACAAACACACTTTTTGAGCCCGAAATATAAACGAGCCGAACACAAGTGACTCGTTTACACCCCCTACAGACAAAAGGTAGCAACGAATAAACTTCTTGTATGAGATGGCGACGGCACCAATTTTGAGAAAGATGTTTGCAGTTTCTTAAGGAATAAAATCACAATGTAGATCAAAAGGAAGGCAAGTATGGTGCAAGTAAGTTCTTAAAAAAGATAGTTATGCAACCGGTTTATTGGAGAAAATTGCTCCACATGCGTGATAGGAAATAGCTGCAGCACAGGCATTAGGAAAGATAGTTATTGTCTTAATCATAAAGGAAACCACAACAACATAGGCAATTGCAGCATAAATCTTAATGCAGCGATAGTTGTAATACATTGTGGTGGATCTCGGTATGTGGACGACTGCAATGCAAGCAAAAGTCACAACATAGGTCTTGTTGCAATGCAAAACTTGTTGTAGCATGGGTTTCAGAGCAATGGCCATTGTGCAAGTGGAAGTTGCAGTGGATCATAGTGCAACAATGGCTACAAAGCAATTGAAGGTTGTGAAAAAGTTTTGAGGTGACAATGGTTGTGAAGAAAGAACAAGCCTTCCAAGCATAGAAATATCTCCAAAAATGAACTGAATGAGAGGCTACTTTACGTTTTCCAAAATGACATCCTCATATTTATTTTAAATATTCCCTATAACTACCAGCAAAGAATGATGCAAATCATTTTCTCATATGAAGAAACCATAAATGTTGCCCATTCATTATCCCAATTGACCCATTTGACCTAAGCTTAAACTCAAAAGGAAGTGGAAATATTTCTAGTCGGTGATCTCAATACATACTGTAGATTTCAATGTCATGAACACATCGGTGTGACAAATCAAAGTTCTAGCTATTGGATTCATAGAAATAATTCTGAGAAGATTTGCCATCAATTTAGAATTGACCGATAATAATAATAATAATAATACAAATATCCCTCAATATTTTTATGGATAAATTTCTCATTCAAGAGAATATTTTTTCTCAATCAAGAGAATAATTTATCACAAACCGCTTACGAAATAGTGGCTTAAAAAAGTCAAAGAGGGTCTGATGAATTCAGTAAAGAACAGGTCACAAGATAATCAAAGTCCGTCAGCATATCACTCATTATGAGAAGAATCAATGTGTCCCTGGGGCAATGATGTGTTGTAATCGAAAAAACTGGTCTCTATCATTTCAGTAAACTTTTCACATAATATCACAGCAGGCAAAGAATTCTCCTCATTCTCTTTTCTCAACTCTCTTCTTCTTCTTCCTCAAATAACTCTCTTCCCAGTGAAAAAGTTGTGACATCATCCCAAACCAACACCATAAATTCTGCTCAGTCCGCAAATACCTCCTACATCCCCCATTCCCTGAAATTCCTTCTCACTCACAACAAATCTCTAGCATCCACTCAACTTACCACAGAAAACTACACTATCTGGAGCACCCAAATTAGCAAACTCTTTAAGGAAAAGAGTTTTCAGACATTCCTAGACGGCACGCTCGACTGAGCAGCCCAACATCTCAACGATTCCAATAGCCAGGTCATACCCAACCCAAAATACCTTGTTTGGAAACAAATAGATCAAAACCTCTCAGCAACAATCTTCTCCACTATATCCCCGAATATACTTCCATATGTTCTTAATCTGGATCCCACTGCATCCTTCTAATCCAACTGCAGACAACAGCTGCAATCCTCACACCGTTCAAGTATGATCCAACACAAAAAATGAGCTACACCATATCTCTATGAAGCAAAACAATATGCACCAATACCTTACAGAAGTAAAGGTGCTGGTAGATCAAATTACAGCGGCAGGATCCACCATTGAGCCAAAAGACATCAAACTATACATCCTTAGTGGTCTCTCACCCACATATAACTCCTTCGAAACAGCAATCTGAACCTAGCTCACCCCAATTCACGTTGATGATCTATATTAACTACTTTATAGTGAAGAAGTAAATGTTGTTGTTGATTTAGCAAAAGAAGAAGCTGCCCCACAATTAGCACTACTTTCCCTTAACTCAAATCATGCTACATCCAAATACAAACCCGGTGGAAGAGCTCCACTTGACCCAACCAATCGATCCACTCCATCCACTACACAACAACAACATACGAAATTCCAAACCCAAAATTCAATGTCGGATATGTGAGAAACCTGGTCACTCCGCTTTTTCTTGCTGACACCGGATCGAATATGAGCTATGTTCCCTCCGACAAGAAGCAGAAGGCGCTCAAAGCAACTAAATATCCCTCAAATGAGGGGATCTTGTATACAAGAGCATCATGACATCTAACTCCAAACTTTGCAAATCTCTAACGACAAGAAAAATACCATGGAACTGAACAAATTATAGTTGGCAATGGAACTGCACTACCCATCACTCACATGGGGAAAGGAATACTACCAGATCCCACCCGTAAGTTGCATCTATCTTAACTTCAATACAATCCACACTTATCTCATAACCTCTTATCCGTCCGGAAGCTAGCAACTGACAATAATTGTACCATCTCATTCAATTCTCATGGTTATCACATTCAGGACAAGATCACCAAGAAAAGTCTTCATAAATGCAAAATCGACAATGGCATTTATCAAATCCAGCAAGTTTGAGCTCTGCAATCAGCCACTCATACATTCCCTTGGCATCAAAGACTCGGGCACCCCCACACGCCATTCTTCAAACTATCTCTAACAGCAACAAAGAGTCACATATATCACTCAATTCCTCCTCTAATATCCCTTGCATGCAATCTAAAAGTCACAAATTACATTTTCCCATATCTACCTCGACAAGTACTTTTAACTTTCATTTAGTCTACATATATGTCTGGGGAACCTCCCCAATATTATCTACTGATAATTACAATTATATATTTTTCTTGATGACTTTACTTGTTAAACATGGTTATATCCAATGACATACAAAAGAGGAACATCTATGAAATTTACTCTCTTTTGCAACATGATTTCAAACCAACTTACTACAACCAGCAAACAAATATACTTTCCATGCCTACTACACTCAACTTCGGGCCCGTTTGGGGCAGCTTATATGTGCGTCGCGCCTCACCGTTTGGAAAACATGTTTCGGCAGCTTATCCAAAAACGCAGTGGAGTTTTTACACTAAACGCAGGCCGCGGATCGAGTCATTTCAGTAAACATTCCACATGATATCAAAGCAGGCTGAGAATTCTCCTCATTCTCTTTTCTCAGCTCTCTTCTTCCTCTTCCTCAAATAACTCTCTTCCCAATGAAGCAGTCATGACATCATCCCAAACCAGCACCATTAATTTTGCCCAGCCCGCAAATACCTCATACACCCCCCCTTCCCTGAAATTCCTTCTCACTCACAACAAATCTCTAGAATCCACGCAACTTACCACAGAAAACTACACTATTTGGAGCACCCAAATCAGCAAACTCTTTCAGGCAAAGAGTTCTTAGACATTCCAAGACGACACTCTTGACTAAGCAGCCCTACATCTCATCGATTCCAATAGCTAATTCATACCCAACCCAAAATACCTTGTCTGGAAACAAATAGATCAAAACCTCTCAACAGCAATCTTCTCCATTATATCCCCTAATATACTTCCATATGTTCTTAATTTGGATCCCGCTGCATCCTTCTAATACACTCTGCAAAAAACGGCTGCAATCCTCCAGATCCAGCTAAAAAAATGACCTACACCACATCTATGATGCAAAATAATATGCACCAATACCTTACCGAAGTAAAAGTGTTGGTAGATCAAATTACAGCGGCAGGATCCACCATTGAGCCAGAAGACATCAAACTATACATCTTTAATGGTCTCTCACCGACATATAACTCCTTCGAAGCAGTAATATGAACCTAGCTCACCCCAATTCACGTTGACGGTCTATATTAACTACTCTATAGTGAAGATGTAAATGTTGCTGTTGATTTAACCAAAGAAGAAGCAACCCCACAACTAGCACTACTCTCCCTTAACTCAAATGATGCTACATCCAAATACAAACCTGGTGGAAGAGCTCATCTTAACCCAACCAATCGATCCACTCCATCCACTACACACAACAGTATACCCAATTCGAAAGCAAATATTCAATGTCGGATATGTGAGAAACCTGGGCACTCCGCATTTTATTGCTAACAAAGATCGAATATGAGCTACGTTCCCTTTGACAAGAAGCAGAAGGCGCTCACGAAAACTACCACATATCCCTCCAATGAATGGATCTTGCATACAGGAGCATCGTCACATCTTACCATGAACTGAATAGATCATAGTTGGCAATGCAGCTGCACTACCCATCACTCACATGGGGAAAGGAATACTACCAAATCCCACCCGTAAGCTGCATCTATCTTATCTTCGATACAATCCACACTGATCTCATAACCTCTTATCCGTCCAGAAGCTAGCAACTGACAATAATTGTACCATCTCATCAATTCTCATGGTTATCACATTCAGGACAAGATCACCAAAAAAAGTCTTCATAAATGCAAAATCGACAATGACATTTATCAAATCTAGCAAGTTTGAGCTCTGCAGTCAGCCACTCATACATTCCCTTGGCATCAAAGACTCGGTCGCCCACATCCAACCATTCTTCAAACTATCTCTAACAGCCACAAAGAATTGCATATATCACTCAATCCCCCCACCTGTACCCCTTGCATGCAATCTAAAAGTCACAAATTACCTTTTCCCATATCTACCTCTACAAGTAATTTTTCATTTTCATTTACATATGTATTTGGGGAGCCTCCCCAATATTATCTACTGCTAATTACAACTATTATATATTTTTCATTGAAGACTTTACTCGTTACACATGGTTATATCCAATGACATACAGAAGAGAAACATCTATGAAATTTGCTCTCTTTTGCAACATGATTTCAATCCAGCTTAACACAACCATCAAACAAATCCAACAACAAATCAGAATTGTTAAGTTTCCAACCATTCGACTACTCCTAACTATTGCCCTCCACAATTAGGATTCTCCAATTAGACATATCAAACGCATTTATTGACTGACAATTAGAAGATATTATATATATGAAAAATGTAAAGCACTCAACGTCCCAACTATGTTTGTCTGCTTAGTAAAGCTATGTATAGATTGAAATAGGCTCCCCGACAATGGTTTTCCACCTTCTCAAGCAATCCCAAACACCAGTAATTTTTTCAAAGTATAGCGGATCCCTCCCTCTTGATACACTCCCAAGGTACCCATTACAAATTTCTACTTCTTTATGTCGAATACATTCTCATAACAAGAAACAACAACAATTTTCCACCATACTGATCAAAAACCTCCACAACAAATTCTCCATGAAAGATATAAGTACCATCTCTCAATCCAAGGAATACAGATTCATCACACAAAATCAAGGCTGCTCTTGACTCAATCCCAATACCTCTCCCCAATTTTGCAACAAGCCGGCATGGACACTTGCAAACCTATACAAACGCCTCTTCAAACCAAATCTCCAACTCAATCACCACCAATAGAACTCTTCCCAGCCCAGCCCTCTATCACAACCTCATCGAATCCCTACAATGCGAAACCATTACTCGACCAAACATCACATTTGCAATCAATTTGCTTACCAACACATGCACAATCCCACATAAATTTACTTCCAACTCTTAAAATAAATTATTCTCTACCTTAAGGGGACTCTAAACAACGGCGTACCAATTGCGAAAGGGAGGCTACACCTTCGCACCTACTCGGATTGTGATTGAGCAGGAGCCGCTACAAATCGACCATTGGCTTCTACACATTCCTAGGCTGCACATTATTCTCTTAGAAATTCCAAAAGCAACAAAGAGTAGCACGCTCGTCCACAAAGGCGGAATACCAAGCTTGTAGCTGCCGCAGTCACATACACCATTTGGCTCCAACAACTACTTCAGGAATTTGACATCCCCATCTCCGATCTGACACCAGTCTACTGGGACAATACATCTATTCTCACCACCACAACAAATCCTATCTTCCACACCAGAACGAAACATATAGAAATCAACTTCTACTTTCTTCGGGACCAAATCTCCACGAAGACAATCTCAGTGAATCATACTGCCACACATGATCAAATCGCCAACATTTTGACCAAAGCGCTACCAACCTCAAGATTCCGTGATCTCAGAACCAAATTAACAATCCAAGGCTCGAATTATTAATTTGAGGGGCCCTATTACACATAATGCATCTCAGCTGGTTAAAACAACCAAGCTCATCTCCTCTATTCTTAACAACCTGCTTTCCTCTCCACTATCCTACATTGGGACCACTATCCTTGCATAATCAATTCTATCTACACTATGCATACATCCCTTTGTACAGCATACAGTTTAGAGTAATCAAATTACTATTCTCTATCACTTCAGTAAACTTTCCACAAATTTTTATTTATATTTTTTACATAAGGCCAACTTCTTACTTATAAACATTAGATTAATTTGTTAAACATTAGTCATGTCAGATAACCACAAAAAGGGAAAAACCCAAACTTTCAAATGAACAAAGGAATTAAACAATCCCCACGATTTACCAACAAAGAAACAGATGCAGGAGACAATTATAATAACCAAATTAATCTACAATGCGTGCCCAACCATGGGAGACTTTTGTATATAAGAGAGTTGAGATTGAAGAAAAGGTCAGAACTAGCTCTTCCATCAGATTGTTAATAAGCAAACTTGTTGAGTAATAATCGCGGGCGAACTATGCCCTAAGAGAGAGAGAGAGAGAGAGAGAGAGAGAGAGAGAGACGTACGACTCACGAATCCCATGAGCTTGTGAAGAGTGCCGGAATCAGTGGCGACTGCATAGGTTAGAGAGGCCGGAATGGCGATGTACAATGCGAATTTGGCGATCTCCAGGATGCCCTTCGCCGTCCCCAGAGAACTCATTGCTTCTCTCTCCCCGAGTATGGCCCCTCCGCTGAATTCCGACGAAGAATATCAGTCGAATTTCGGCGTCAGTGGCTTCGATCCGACGAAGAAAGTAGATGCCAAATTGGGATTTCTGGTTTTTTGGGGCCGGGGATTTACGGACAAATTATAGATCTCATATTTAACACCTATAATAACTGTATACCAAGTAATTTCCCACTTTATCATCGATTAGAGGCTAAATCATGATGCAAAAGAATGAACAGAAAATATAATAAATAGCAAAGAGATAAGCACATAAGAATTTTACATGAAAAAGCCTAATAATGGGAAAAACTATGGAGTCATACTATCAAGAAATTTACTATGGGAACTCGCACATGTTTCATCTCAACACACAAAGAAACTTACAGGACACACTCAACAATCTTCCTTCACTAATCAGACGCAAGAAAATCACGTTAAATCTTCGAATCCACCTCGTCGACACTTCTCACCGTTCACTGAGATGCTTGTTGAAGAATACACAGGAAGAAAATTCCAAGCTCTTGCGAAATCTGCTCGAAATCAGGATTAAAACTGAAATCCCAAAGTCAACCGCTCGTGGCGCTTAGACGCCCAGACTTGGCGCCTAAGCGTCAAGCTCTCGGGAAGCAGAAAACTACGCCTAGCTTTGTTGGGAGCTTGGGCACCCAAGGCTTCTCTGCTTGCGCCCAAACAAGGGTGCAAGCGTCCAACAATGGACACTTAGGCACCCAAACCCAGTGCTTAGGCATCGAGGTTTTGGGATGTTTTTGGCTCCACAAACACAACAAAATATTGCCTAAAATTTTCAAATGCCCCCAGTAAACCACTATATAAATACTCTCTAAACGTCGTTGATGCCAGCAATAGATTACCTAAACAATAATAATGATGTTATCTAGAGTGTAAGCTGTTTGCAAACAACAAACTCTTCTGACTGCCCTAATGCTATCAAATAATCTCAAATGGTTGACACCATCAATCAACACCCAAAAAATAAATAAATAAATAAAGATACAAAAAACTCATTTCAAAATTGAGATATATTTAGAGTTGCCCGAACAACACCAATGATTAATGGATCAATATTCCACTTTGCCAAACGTTTTGATTTAGCATTTTAGAACATACACTTTACATGAATTGCCTACGATGGCAACAAAAACAGAAATGAAGAGTGAAGATTCATGAATCCTAATCAAATATTTGGGATGAGACTAATATTGCTGGTGATTTAATCACCTTCAATTCCAATGAAGCCGATTAAGCATAATTTCACAATCTCTACGTCCTATATCTTTTTTTCTAATTAATTTAAACTAGTCGATTCAATTCTCTTTCTACAAAGTTTTTGTCGTGTTTGGTTATGCGGTTCTCTTTGGTAGGTTGATGAACTGTTGTAACTAATTTGTTCCTATTATGACACATGTTATGCTATTTTTTGTGCTTAACATCTAGAATGGATTAGAGTTTTGGGGTGTTTTTTCTGCATAAGTTTTTCATAAGTTTGACAATAGATTTCTCTCTCACTACTAGTAGAATGTTATTTTTTGCATTTCATTATATCTTAATGCACTACTTATTTATTTTATTTCATGCAATGGAATGGTGAGTGGTGCCTTTTGTCTGGACTTGATCTCTACATGGGGCTCTATTATGACTATGGATGCATATTACATAGGGATGATTCTATAATTTTGGAGATTCAGGGCCGTTTGGGGCAGCTTATTTGGTGCGGTGACGTTTTGAAAACACACCTGGTCTGTCTGTTTGGGTAAACTGGTCTGTTTGGGTAAACTGCGTTTTGATAGCTTATGCGTTTTCAAAAAACAGAAAATAGTGTTTTCACACTATGTGCGGTGGGAGTTTATTGGCAATGATCTAAATTTTCCAAAAAAAAATAAAAATTTGGAATAGTCACCGCACCTAAGTTATCAGCAGATTATTCTTAATCAGCTTATCAGTAGATTATTCAATAAGCTACAGTTGCCCCAAACAGACCCTCAATCGGAACCTTCACATCCTGGAAGGAATTCTCTAATTCTCAATGGTCTTTTTAAAATTTTTTTAATGATGAATCTTGTTGCTCCAACAATGGGATGAATTGGCTAACAGATGTTCCTGCTACTTGTGGTTATTGCAATCTTGTCTCTCTGACCTTCTCTAAATACATACTACGCTCTAATCTTTTCTACTAATTTTCTCTGGATGGTTCTTGCCTACCTCCTGCTCTGAGTTGGTTCTTTGAACAAATACTATCTATTGTGACTACATATGTGATAAGAGGTGTTGGTTATGTTCGTGATAACCAAAAGTTAAGATAAATGATAAGTATGAATATATTCTTATATTGTTTACAAGTATAAGTACTATGTGGGTTAGTATAAATTTCTTTAGGCTGAATATCTAAATAAGATATTTTAAGTAGCACGCATGTAAATACTTTAAAATTATAACTCACATAAAAAAATATCACCCCTATTAAAACTTAAAAAAAAAAAAGACATTTTCATATTTACTTCTTATATGATTGAGAACTAGAATGCACTCAAGTAAATATCAAATTTAAATATTAAATATTTAAATATACAATAATTACTAGGGGTGTAATGCTCGCTAGTGTTCGGCTCGTTTATATTTCGAGCTCAAAAGATGTGTTCGTGTTCGACTCATTTGCTTAACGAGCGAACACGAGTTGTTCACGAACAAAAAGTCTTTTTAACATACCTAATCACGTACCCATAAGACGATAAGAGTTTGAGCAAGATTTAAAAATTATTATTTATATTAAAATATCATTTGAATCTAATTTAAGAAGTTTTATTCTATTTTCTTAATTAATATTTTAATTGATTATAAATCTTTGTAGCCTTTTATATATTTAGATTTTTTTAAAATACTACTT
>NW_018165377.1:652229-672098 GCF_001263595.1 Phalaenopsis equestris
ATATATAAACTTGATGAGTAGTATTTCGAGCCGAATACGAACGAACACATCTTTGTTCGTGTTCGGCTCGTTTACTTATCGAACGAAATTAACGAGCCGAACACGAGCTTCTTAACAAGTCGAACACGAGCTGTTCGCGAACAACGAGCTATTTTGCTAGCCCTAATAATTACGCGGTATGCATGTAAATTTACGTTCAATAATTAGAAAGTGGGTCATAATAATTGGGCCATCTAATTATCACCCAAAATGCACCTACTTTTATTTTTGTTGTTGTTGGGGACTTTTTCAAACTTTTTCCACCACAAAATAGGAAAGAAGTCTAACAAATCACAAGTCAAATTTATGTTCAAATCAGGAAGGAATGTGACCTTGGTGAATTTTTACATAAATATAAAATTGCATTTGATAATCACAAATTAAGTCAAATATAAATTTGCTATTTGTCTAAGAAAATAATTTTATATTCTTATTAGCTCTACTTATTTACAAGGGCATTTACGTAACAATCATATGTATTTATTTACAAATCTAACTCCTAAATTTTACTTTTTATGTATTTATGCAATATTTTTATAATGAATTTTTCGTGTTTTATTTGGCCACTAGACATTGTGCAATCTTGATTGAAGTGGAGCGAGCAAGCAAAGCGTAGCGGAAGCATCTGTCCAATTGGGAGAGTTTCGTTAAGTGAGTTGGGGTTGCGGGAGCAATGCCCCGACAGTACGATACAACATAGTTTTGTAATTATAACAAGGGTTATATATATATATATATAGTCTTTGTAACCCTAAGGGGATTAACTGCTTCAGGAAATAAATTAGCAAAGGCTCTGAAAATCATAATAATCAAAATGAGTTGAAGACATTTCCTCAAATTTGAGTTTCGATGTCTTCATTCATATCTTAAATGGATGGAGGCTTTTTCTTGATAAAATAAATAGTGAAAAGATTTTACCTTTCACATAAATTTCTAAACAAGTGTTCGCATAAATAAAGTAATCATTTCAAAACCCCGCAGTATTTCAAAATGGAGATTAAAAAGTCGACTCAATTTTCACCGGAAACATAGTCTCCACCGGTCGGTGAGTCTGAGGAGCAAGATGGCAATGAACCACATGCACCACGACCAGAAGATGTGGTTTTGCTTTCTGGTATGAGTGATTCTATTGACTTTGATCTTCCAACTTGTCTTTTATCTATTTGGTACACAATTAATATGTTTCGCATATCTCACACCTCAACTTTCATATTTACATATATAACATTTTATGCATGAAAAAATATATTTGACTTTTAAATAGTGATAGTAGTATTATGTTTTATGTGATTTTAAGGAAATGAGTGCTATTTGTGTAAATATGAATGTGTAGGTGTGAGATATGTAAATACATAAGAATTGTGTGCTATCAATGTAAATGTCCCTAAAAAAAAATCAATTTTCCCCTACCATAATAACGAACTTAACTACATCTATATTTCACATGGTAGATTTTGGTCCCATTTGCCACATGCCAACTATTGCTTAGATCTGCAGCAAATGAGCCTTATCATTTAAGGATAAGTTTAACCAGTTTATCACCATTAGTTGATTTCTATGCGTAGGTTGCTCCATTGTTGAAGTAGCCTCTTTGCTAAAGCAGGATAATTTACATGAATCAACCTCTAGGCAAGTTTCACAGTTTTGGGAGCTTCATGCATTGTTTATCTGTTGGATTGTTTTTTGATGCATATGCTTTGTTATGGTTGTATTTTTCTTGTTCGAATAAATAGTTTTGTTCGAGGTAAATTTGTTTGCTTGCACCCGAGGGAGGTTAGATTATACGCTCTTTTATGATTTCAGATTTATTATTTTTAGTCTTATTTGTTTCATTTTAATTTGCGCTTTTAATGTTGTTAGTCTAATTTGTTTCATTTTAAATTGTAGGAAGGGCTCGCGGTTCATCATTAAGACGTGCAAAAGAAGTAATTTCCAGAGGTTAAGTAACAAAGCACATGAAACACGGTCTACTCCATTGAATATGAGTTAGAGGAACAAGATTATAGCGCCAACATGTGCCACAAACAGAAGATATATGATGTAATCTTATCAATTATAGTTGCTTAGTTTATATAAGTTATATTCTAATTATCTTTTTTTATTTTATTTTATCTATCTTTTTTAAGATGAACACAAGTTCATATTGACATTAATGATAACAGAATGCTCCACGACATCCCCTCATCTAATTTACTTGGGACATATGAAGGTGTCATTGTAGAGATCCAGTTTTGAGGACTTTGTCTTTCTTAGACTGAAGGAAAAAAGGGCATGAATCTCTTTAAGAAGAAGATGTTAACAGAGATTGAGATAAAATTATGAATCAAATAAATTTATGATATTATTATCTTGATAAATAAATATTCTTATATGTGATTAATTTTGTAGTCAAAATTTAAATTTATTGGTCACATATGAAATTGGGTTCTATGATCTCTTGCTATGAAATGGTGTAATTATAAGATAAGTTTGAAGGCCAAGCATTGGGAAAGTTGTCTAATTGGAGAAATAATGAAGAATGTCCCCAAGGGCATAGATGATGCATTATAATGGTATCATCTTGTGTCACAGTGGTCAAAATCAGAGGATCAAGTGAGAAGTATAATTTAACTGTTTAAGTAGTATTCATAAAATATAATAAATTTATTTGTTGTAGGAAAGAGCATCAAAGAATATTAAGAATGCTAAGAAGAACATTTTTCCCCATAGAATGGGTCGTATTAATTCTATGGAGAGATAAAAAAGAAATGATATTATATCTAACTTCTCTTTAACAAATTATCAATATTAAATTATAAATTAATTTTGCTAGTGCTTATTTTTTGTAGGCAATTCATGATAGATTGTTTCTATGGAGAATTAATATGCTGCAAAAAGATGGGACATGGGCTTCAATGAATGCTGAAGAGAGATGGGTAACATTTGTTTAACTTAATTATGAATAAATTCGAACTAATTTTCCACATTGGTTGTAAAAAATTTGCTTCTGATAATTTAGATGAGAGCATGTGCAATGCTTATTGAAGAAGATTTTACACGAGAGGATGGAAACATAGAAGCAAATGAGAGGATTTTTTCTGACAGACATGGGGCTAGAACAACCTGGTAGAGTACGTGCACAAGGTTTTAGTGTTATTCTAAGTAGATATTTTCCTTATAGCACTATTACTTCAAATAAAAGTAACAATGAAAGTAGTTTCACTATAGCTACTAAATTCAAGAAAGAGAAGTAGACTATACAATTTGCAATGCGACAATTCATGCATCAGATTCAGATGAATTATCCACCGCGAGGTGAACCAAATTTGGAAAGCATTTTATTTATATGATTAGTTATAATAATATTAACTAGTTATGTAATTCTTATTTGCAGGGTTGCAATAATAGTGCTTCTAACGAATGACATCATGGGAAGATGATATAAATTTAACATTCACTTATGTAATGTTTCACTATATCAACAGTATTTTGAAAGAACATTTTCTTATCTTTTTTGTTTTATTTTTTATTATGATTGTTTGTTATTCAAGGATGTTATGAAACTATTTATTTTAATTCATATGTTTGGTTATTTATCCCCTCTTTGAATACTCTTCACTTTTGAGCATATGGATTGAAACTTCAACTGTTAGGGTGTTATGAGTTTAATGTTACACAAAGTTGGTTTTATCTTATATCTCATAAGCGTCATAACATATTCATGAATTTTAAGTAATTTTTCATCATCTTACCAACTCTTATAAGCGTTATAACATATAGAAATTTGTAGCTTTTATAAGCACTGCAATATATAGAAATTCACAGCATTTATATGTGCTACCATAGATTTTGCTGCGAATACCCTTCCCCTCGGCTTCCAAAAGCAATGCAAAAAGTTTTAGCAGGGCTAAGCATATACAACGCTTTATAGTGCATCAATCAGAGCATCATCTTTAATGTTACCTTTGAACGAAGTAACATAATTAGGAAATTTAAAGTAATTAATGAACTTTGTGTTGGTGTCCATGATAAAGTGAAGAATTAATGTATGATATAATGATAAAGATACTTAATCATCTTCCCTCTTTGAGAGCTAATTGTACTTGGAATATTTCTTGAGCCATTTGACTTCCATGGATTGGGTAATATTAGTTGTTCTTTAGTATGCAATGATTCAAAAAGCTAAATCTTTAAATAAAAATTTGGGTGGTTTTATTGAAGTTTGGGGATGTTCTAAGTGGTTGCTTGAGGTTTTTGCCATGTAGAATATTTTAAAGCCTTCTAAATATCATAAAAAAATATTAATTTTGCAAGAATAATTGAGATTTATGTCCATCTCAAAGAAATAAAAGCTTAGATGGGTTCAAACATTTCATCTTTAATGTATTCAACACATATTGAAGGGACATATATAATACTTAAAAGAGAATCTTATGTGGTAAATTGTAATGGGGAGCTGATAGCAATCTGGGTATCCATAATCATAAGAACCTCCCTAAGTTTTGGAGGAGGAGATTATGGGCCAATAGTAGTAACTATATGAGGGTTTATTATAATAAGGGTGGAAAAGGATGTACCTACATTTGTAGGGGCATTAAATTCAGATGTAGTGATTGACTCGATTTGTGAGGTTTAAAAGCAATAGAGATGCTTAGATCATAAAAACCACTCATACCTCTTAAAACATGAGATAGAGGCTATGGAGGTATTCCATTTAGATTATGGGGATGGTTTAAACTATTTTGTATGAAAGTATTACAAAGTGCATAGCATATTGTGCACATCTTCATTCATTAAAGCAAATATTTATATAGTCTAAAAAGTAAGATAGATTTAGTAGATACTTGCACACAGACTCTGAAAAAGGTAAGATAGATTTCTCAAATTGAAATCACATATTCAAGATAGTTCATTGTGATCAATGGTAAGATCATTATCTCAACCTTGATATTGGTGTCAAGGCATTGAAGGCTTCTTACAAAATATCCAAGGGAAAGTGGCTTTCACTAAACAAAAGAAAAATAATTATGAATCATATCAATAAATTAATTTGCATAAAATATCCCAAAAGAAATTATGGCTCCAAGATAGTGCCAAAGGGGCAGCATGAAGACGAAAAAGGTTGTTATATATATAAATATTAAAAGAATGGTCGGAGGCTATCATACGAGCTCCGACCATCCCTCATGCGCCTAAGAATTCGAGTAACGCACTTTACACTTGGGAGGAAATCAAACCACATACCGGAGGGGACTTACAACTGACAAACAGATGCCCGACAAACTGATATGAGTACATGGTGCATATATATTCTGACGTTATTATAAGACAAACTTTTCATATCAATTAGAAGTATAAATCTCATTTACACATATATCAAAATATTTCAGAACCACATAATATATTGTTGGAATTCTACCTTTTAGGTTAAGCTTGTTTTTCTTTCTTAATTCTGATGCACATATTTTAGTAGAGATTAGTTAAAACTGATCTGCTGACTCAGTTTGGGCGCCTACTTTTACCTAATCAACAATTTATAAGATACATTATGGTTGGATCAATCATGATTCATGACTGTTTTCTACTCCCATAGTCCCCATTGACTTTGCACCTGCATGCACGACATGTACATACATACCCCCCAATTCCTATGTATTTACATATCTAACTTCTAAATTCTGACTTTTTACATTTATAACACCCAAACCTTTTATCACATAAAAAATATTACTATTTTAAGTTTTAAAACTGAAACACATCTTCTAATGCATGCACAGGTTATGTATAGGGTGGGCACTTGCCCCGGGAAGTCGTTTTCTGTCCGAACTCCTAACGTAGTTTTATGTTAGGACTCCAATAATATGACGCCACCTGTGCTACATCGCAGGGTTATTTCGGGGTTATTGAAGTGAAACCGCAGAGTTTATTTCTGGGTTATTGAATAAGAACACATATTTCACTTCAATAACCCATAAATAACATCTACGGTTCCACTTCAATGACCCAAAAATAATACCGTGGAGGTTATTTTTGGGTTATTGAAAAGAAACAATTTATTCCAATTAAATAATCCAGAAATAACCTCCGCGATGTTATTTTTAGGTTATTGAAGAGAAACCTACCGCGAATGTTATTCCGAGGTTATTTCAATGTTATTGTGGGGTCCGTGATAATATTTTTTAAGTGGGTCTGATATAGGTCACATGACGATATATTAGAAGTCCGCATGCATAGCTGCGTTTGGAGTCCGGACATAAAACCGGGCCCCTAAAATTTTAGATTTCTCTATATAAACATTAAATTTTAATATTTGTTTTATGTAGTTCAATCAAAATAGTCCTCTATACATATTTTTTCATCCAATACTTAAAAAAAGTTAAATATTTGATAATTTCACCCACTCTAAAAACTAATGTTGATTGAACATATAAAAAATACAAAAAATGATATGCATGTAAAATTGAAATTTACATATTCACTTTATAAACACATATAAACACATAAGACATGAGTGGTATATATGTAATTATCTCTTATGTATATGTATATAATTAAAAGTTTGTGCTGAAGAGAAGAGGAAAAATATGGGAAAAGTGTTCGTTGCAAAATATAATAATTTATGGGTGGAAGAGACAACAAAGGACTACCTACTGGAGTACTAGACAGCTTTGCCGACGCTCAACCGATCTGTTGTGCAGCTGACCCGTCGGCTTCTGCACAAATGGCATTCCAATGGCGAGCTTCCAATCTTCGAAGATCTTCAACTGCTCCCATATTGTAGACGAGGACTGGTTGGCCTTTCATGGCTGATTCATGTTTTTAATTGATGATTAGTTAATATTTTGTCTTTTTTTAAGAAACAATTCACTGTTAAGGATTTTTGTAGTCATTTTTTGAGAATTTAAAATAAATTTAAGGCGGTGCTAGTAGGTGTTGAGATTGGAAAATATATTTCGACAGCTTATTCAAAAATGCAGTTAGGTTTTTACACTAAACGTAGGTCATGGGTTGAACCCCGCTAGCCACCCGCTGGTCGCGTTTCGGGATAAGTTATTTATCTGAATAAGCGCAAACTGCCCCAAACGCACCCTAAGAGTTTGTTTGAGAAGACATTGAAGTTCTGCTCGCTTCAAACATCGACGTCTGTAAAAAATCTTCATTTGGTGAAATAGCGAAAGAGAATGTCTCGTAAAGTTGTTTTCCAACAATGACAATTTTTCACCGTTTCAGATCGTGGTTGGTGTCATCTGGATCGATGAAGCAATTTTTTAAATGATTGTGGCTCGCTCCAAACATCGACGTCTGTAAAAATCAACAGCGAAAGAGAATGTTTCGTAAAGCTCTTTTCTAAGAATGATAATTTTTCACTGTTTCAGATCGTGGCTGGTGTCATCTGGATCGATGAAGCAATTTTTTAAATAATTGTGGCTCGCTCCAAACATCGACGTTTGTAAAAATCTTCGTTTGGTGAAACAACAAAAGAGAATGTCTCGTCTTTTCCAAGAAGGCCAATTTTTCACCGTTTCAGATCGTGGCTGGTGTCATCTGGATCGATGAAGCAATTTTTTAAATGATTGTGGCTCGCTCCAAACATCGACGTCTGTAAAAATCTTCGTTTTGTGAAACAGCGAAAGAGAATGTCTCGTCTTTTCCAAGAAGGGCAATTTTTCACCGTTTTAGATCGTGGCTGGTGTCATCTGGATCGATGAAGCAATTTTTTAAATAATTGTAGCTCGCTCCAAACATCGACGTCTGTAAAAATCTTCGTTTGGTGAAACAGCAAAAGAGAATGTCTCGTAAAGCTCTTTTCCAAGAATGACAATTTTTCACTGTTTCATATCGTGGCTGGTGTCATCTGGATCGATGAAGAAATTTTTTAAATAATTGTGGTGAATGTTGCGGCTGTTTTAAAAAACATGTACTTCCATTTAGAGCTATAATAATTATCTATTACTTTGTTTATTAGTTTTAAAACTAATAAACAGTTGTTTAGCATACAAAATCATGCATGTACCTTGTTTTCTACACAGATTGAAGCAAACAGTAAGATTCAAAGTTTGAAGCGAACAATAACATTCATCCCAAATTCTCACATTACAAGTATCTCAAGTTGGGAAATAAGAAATGGGAACCAGGGAGATAGAAGGGGGAGAGAGAAGGGGGAGGGAATATAGAAGTAAATGCTTGAACATACTGAATTCTTCATAATAAAATATGTTATTGTTTCTGTTATTGCTGAGGTAGCCTTTAAGTCAGGCATTCTACTTACCAAACTAAATTACAATGTATAGTCTTAATGGCTATTGATGCATTTTGTTGAGCAAGAACAACTCTCTTATATAATGTACAAATGAAAGGTATAAAAAAGCCTGCAAAAATTCAGAAGGTAAAATGTTGGATTTTGATGTCAATATCTCCTAACATCATGAAGTGCTACCTTCATAAATTTGATGCTCATAAGAATTTAGGCACTTTTTCTAAGCCCATTTAGTGTTAACCTAGGCTTGTTTTAAGCAAGTCAAGTGGTGTGAGTAGTGTGTATTTGTGATTGTTGCTGTGTAAGCAGTTCAATGAGGAAAGCAAGGTGCTTGGGTGGAGCAATCTCAAGGCAAATTGAAGGAGAAGATAAGTATAAAAATTGTGGTTTTCAATAGAACATTTGTATTTTGAATCTTTTGGTTTAAGTGCATATTGGTGTTGTTTTATCTGTGCTTTGTGAGTAATTTTACTTGCTTTTCCTTGTGGTGATGTAGTAAATGTGTAGGAATATTAAACTGAATGTAGAAATAATCCTTCATATTAATTTGTGATGATTTCCTTCTGCACTGCACCTGTTTACTTTTAAATCTGGCCAGTCGAATATAATATGCATTTAATATTATTAAGGAAGACTTAAATACATACCACTCAATTTTTATTTATTTACATATCTAACCTCAAAACCTCAATTTTTACATACATACCACCCTCCCCATGCATGAAAATGTATAGTTCACTTATAAAAAGTTAAAATGGGAGATATTTTGATGAGATGTGAAAGATTTGGGCGGTATAAATATAAAGTTAGGTGCTTTATACATAGCATCAATTTTACCAAAATAATATAATGCTAGTTGAGTTGGGAAATTAAAAGCAGTAAGTTTACATTAAATTTTTATGAAAACTTTATATGTTATTTAATATTTTTTTGAAGATTAAATAATATATTTAAATTCATACTTCAGCAAGTATTTCATTAACCACAATATTTTAACTTTATTTTTATTTTATTAGATTTATTAGATTTTTTAAATGTGATTTGATAGACATGACCAAACTTTATAATAATTGAATTTATTTAATATATTTTAAATATTATCTTATTTTTATAATCCAAGTTGGATAGCCCTTTTGTATTTATTTAGATCCATTAGTGACCTTTTTGACTAGCCATTTGACTATCTTTTGTATAGCTGTTTAGATATAATATTTATATATATATATATTAAATATTGTTTTAGCCCTATTTATTTTCATGTAAATGCTGGTGCTTTTGAGCTCACTTAATATTTACTTTGCTCCTCACCAAGGCAAAATTTTTGAAGTTGGAGAACCAAAAACTTATCACTATATATTTTGATCGAACACTTAAACACTAAACCAAAAGCCTAAGTACAAGACATGTTTTTATACAAGTTTTATCATAATTAGTGAGGATTGTTGTGACACCAAGGTGCTTGGCCTCACTCTAAGGCAACTAATTGGGCAAACTTGCATAAAATGCTTGTGGGCCATGAATAATCACTACATTAGTGAATCCTTTCTTGTAAGGCAATGCCATTAAAAATTCTAAGGAAGAATTAATGACTTTAACTACAATAGATTTTTAATTTGTCAAGTTACATATTTTGAACGTATTTCTTTCTTAACTGCACTTGTTCAATAATAATAATAATAATAATAATAATAATTCAATGTTAATAAATGAAAAGAGAAATCAATTTGAAATAAGAAAATTCTAGAATATTTTCTAATAATTTTATTATATATTTAACAAAATTTTATTATTTTGAACATGGAATAACACTTTTTTAAAATTTTGTATTACTTTGAGCAATAAATTTTAATTAGTTTCAATTAATTTTATGTATTCATGGCTCCAATTAGACTTGGGAGTTCAACTCTTATTTATTTTAAAATTTTTCCTACATAATTTAAAATTATAAAAAAATTCACTCCAAAAGGAATGTAAAAAATCCCTATTTTGGTTTTGAAATAAAATTTAAATGTACGTGTTATCTTGAAAGTAAGGAAAATTGGTGAATTTACCATTTAATTTATCTCTTTTGGTTTATTAAACATTTTTAATAGACACTTTCATTTAATAAAAATCTATCTTTATTAGCTCAAACCCTTATCATATTTGTTGAAGAGTATAAGCCATCAAAAGACAAATTGAGCACTATGAACCAATTGATGAAACTCCTATCCATAAAAAATACTTATATATGAGGATAACCAAGTACCACCACCATCCCCATTAATACTATACCAACTATTTTGGTCTATAACCAACACATTTAGATTTATAATTGTTTATGGATTTATAATCAATGCTTATTAGAGTAGGTCTTTCACCCATACAATGCTACTTACAAACTCCAATGCTAATTAGATAATGTGTTAATACAATGATACTCATAATTCAAAAGTAAATTAGCTTGATAAAAAGCAACTATATTTTTTAGTGCAAATAACATATTAATTAATGCAATGCACATAATCACTTTTAAATAATCTAACTCCTTAATTTTTAAGAAAAATCACATCAAAATAATAAAACACATTATTTTTGTTTAGTATAAAGAATGACAAAGTCAAATGTAAACACCAAATATTAATTTTGTTCATCTACAAGATATCAATAAACAATCACCTAGACTATCACAGTGTAAATGATGAAGTAAAAACTCTTAGTACATGATTGAGAAGATTTCCATTCTTTTACTATTACAAATTTTAAGCACGCCTAGTAGAGATCAAGGAGAAGAATATGAGCATGAGTTGGAACTTTGTGATGAATGTACAATAAACAACTGCGTACATTTTTGCAGCTTTTTAGTAATATTCTTGTGGAAAAGTATGTCATTTTTGTAACAAATTTGATTGATTAAATTTTTTGCCTAAATTTCTCATAAGAAACTTATCAAAATTCCATTTGAGGTTAAGTTCCTTTACTTGTTTTCAATTTTTTTTTCTCGTTAACTCTTTCTCCCCCTTTCAAACTTCTTTGTGTCACCGCTTATTGAAGCCCTATTTTTGCGACATTCACTTCAACTCACCCATTATTCTAAATGCAAAAAAACCATTCTATCCAGTAAAATGTGTGTAAAAAATTTTAGTTGATTTAAATGTAAAACAAATATTCTATCAAGTATAATTTATTCAAAAAACTTTAGTAATTATTTTCATGAAATTTACATTTTTTTTCATTGGCTCATCTTAACAATTTTCAATGGATATTTGTCATAAAAAATAGGATGAATTTACATGACATTGTGTTTTCCACATAGTTTTAGCCAGCAAGTACTTATCCATAAATAATCCTCCAAAACACTTTTTTCCAACATATTTTGTATTTATTAAGACAAACCTTTTTTTGCTAAAAAAAAATGTTTATTATTTTAGTGCCACCAAAGGGAATGAAGCCCCGACAAGCAAAAGAACGTTTAAATTGAGAAAAAAATGGGACTTTTACACACACACACACACACACACCACACATTTCTTATGTATTTATGTGTCTAACATCTAATGTTTAATATTTTTATTTATAAAACTATGGTGTATTAAATCTTTGCATGAAAGGGTGCATGCCACTATAAAAGGTTAATTGTTTGACATGTAACTATATATAAATTGTGTAGTATGTACGTAAATACTTCAAAAAACATATATGAAGGATAGATAAAGACTTGTGAAATGAGGAAGAATGGGAGGTCGACAATTGTTCTTGTAATTAAAACACAACTTGCAACAATTAAAATTACTGCAAAATTATAGTGACACTTAGGTCCACCATGAGGCAATGATTAAAATGAATTTAATTAGATGTGTTGCTATAAAATATTATTATCATCACTTTCTAACACTTTAAGGGAATAATATTGCCTTAAGGTTAGAATTTTAGTGTTGTTGGTTGGTTTCTTACACTAATAGTCATCAATAAACCTTCACAAATACTAAGTCTCGGCTATCTGCATTGATTCCAAAGTCTCTCTTTATCAGTACACTTATCTGCAACATAATGATTATGGTTGTAATCTTCCACAGTGAGGTAATAGATTTGTATTGTGGATATGACTATTTAGGCTCACCTTTTCCAAGAAAAAAAAGTCTCCCTTCATCATGAAGATCAAAGCGTGCTCCACCAACATTGACATGAATTCAAATTTTATGAAGGTTCAAGAAAATCTATTGTCTCTATAAGTTAACCCCACCATGAAAATCTCTTATATAATAGATCCTTTACTAGTAATCATATAATTTAAACTAGGAACTAGATTTATTGCCAAGGAATTGTGCTTGTGTTGCAATTTTATAGCAAATTATTGAAATACCTTGATGCTCCATCAAAAAATTTCCATCATCCGACACAATTCTCAAGATAGTCTTTTGAGTAAGAAACATTCAAACTTCAATTAAAAGTCTTCCAAAACTTTGATTTCAGCAAACTTATAGTCAATTTGATTAGCTCGACAATTCAGTCTCGTTGTTACCACAATTGGTTTAATTTGAGTCAAATCAAGCATAAATCAAGCTAATAAACCACTTGTGTAAACTTTCAGTGCTTAGTTGGAAGGGCAAATGGATTTCAAATATGGTATGCTTATAGTCAAATAAAGTGTCTCGACATCATTAACACGTTAAATGTTCACAAATCACTGTTCGATCTGTGGAATCTCATGAGGTCATCTGATTAGAGTAGTTTGGATTCCTTTTTTATTTGCTATCTAGACACCATAAAAAGAGCCTTACCTCCTCTTGAGAGGGGACTAGACCCTGAGTTAGTGAAAAAGTAGAGCATGGAGAAAGAGGGAGATGCAGTCCAATATTCTACACTGATGTATTGATGAACACTTCCAGTTTCTGCAGCTGCGGACCACCTTTTACACTTGCCTATGGGCCATCGCTGCCCCCTCCTTATGCTGAGACACTATGCAAGGCAAAAATCAACATCAAGGAATCTCATAGCAACCTATGAAGCAGAGCATCAACCAAATTTCATGATTTTTTGAATTTTTACTAGTAATCATATAATTTAAACTAGGAACTAGATTTATTGCCAAGGAATTGTGCTTGTGTTGCGAATTTATAGCAAATTATTGAAATACCTTGATACACCATAAAAAAATTTCCATCATCCGACACAATTCTCAAGATAGTCTTTTGAGTAAGAAACATTCAAACTTCGATTAAAAGTCTTCCAAAACTTTGATTTTAGCAAACTTATAGTCAATTTGATTAGCTCGACAATTCAGTCTCGTTGTTACCACAATTGGTTTAATTTGAGTCAAATCAAACATAAATCAAGCTAATAAACCACTTGTGTAAACTTTCAGTGCTTAGTTGGAAGGGCAAATGGATTTCAAATATGGTATGCTTATAGTCAAATAAAGTGTCTCCACATCATTAACGCGTTAAATGTTCACAAATCACTGTTCGATCTGTGGAATCTCATGAGGTCATCTGATTAGAGTAGTTTGGATTCCTTTTTTATTTGCTATCTAGACACCATAAAAAGAGCCTTACCTCCTCTTGAGAGGGGACTAGACCCTGAGTTAGTGAAAAAGTAGAGCATGGAGAAAGAGGGAGATGCAGTCCAATATTCTACACTGATGTATTGATGAACACTTCCAGTTTCTGCAGCTGCGGACCACCTTTTACACTTGCCTATGGGCCATCGCTGCCCCCTCCTTATGCTGAGACACTATGCAAGGCAAAAATCAACATCAAGGAATCTCATAGCAACCTATGAAGCAGAGCATCAACCAAATTTCATGATTTTTTGAATTTTTACTAGTAATCATATAATTTAAACTAGGAACTAGATTTATTGCCAAGGAATTGTGCTTGTGTTGCGAATTTATAGCAAATTATTGAAATACCTTGATACACCATAAAAAAATTTCCATCATCCGACACAATTCTCAAGATAGTCTTTTGAGTAAGAAACATTCAAACTTCGATTAAAAGTCTTCCAAAACTTTGATTTCAACAAACTTATAGTCAATTTGATTAGCTTGACAATTCAATCTCAATGTTACCACAATTGATTTAATTTGAGTCAAATCAAGCATAAATCAAGCTAATAAATCACTTGTGTAAACTTTCGGTGCTTAGTTGGAAGGGCAAATGGAGTGCTTCACTCCAATTATTTTTTATCACATTGGCAAGTATCGAGCCATCGTGCACATTCAACGTGTCTTTGAAGTGCTTCACTCTCAATTATTTTTGGTCACTTTCAAGGCTTAAGCTCGCATAAGTTTCTATTCTTTTTTGGGATGTGCAAAGCGTTTATTGCAAACCAAAGGATCATTAAATATTAATTTCTTCTCTCAAAATTTTCTCATAATAATAGGGAGTCACTCAAGGATAACTTTCGCTGGTTCTCCACTTAAACTTGCATGATTATAGTGTTGGAACTGGAGTTGCTGAGAGGGGCCTTTTTTAGGGGGCTCCACCCATGGCCTTTCTACTTGTCATTGATGCGAGCGATGGTTTTTTTCTTACATTTATTTTGTCTATCATGTCATAGCTCAAATCACCATAGATGAGGCCATAAATTTGCAAAAAGGATCAATTTGAGCGATTTGGGGATAAGCATTAGAATAACGCTGAGGACACTAATCACACTTCAAATCGAGCAATTAGTGTCCTTAGCAACTCGTTGATATTATTTTTGTTGAAAGGTTTGATTGTTGAAAAAAAGGCCAAACAGATCTCAAATATTTGATTTTTTAAATAATCGAAGATGATATTACAAATAATATTTCATCTTGAAAGATGAGAATCTTACTTAGTAATGACTTCAATTATTCAAACAAAGAAATTTAATATATCTACTTGGTTTACAAAAATACCAACATGTTGATCATTTCCAAATATAATCTGAAGATTAGATAAGGTTACTAATTTTCTATAGGTACAAGCCTTTATAGTTAATTACATTTTAAGCAATTGAAATCGCTCAACAAAACTCTCGATTAAGGTCTTCAGAAATTCAATATTTAGCTTTCATAATTGATTATAAGAAAATCAATTGAAGAATGCTCAATGTGGAACTGCTATTTTTGAAACCCAAAGGAATGAAAAGTTGAGATGTCAAAAATACCAAAGAAACATCTCTGACATCTCAACTATCTAATGGTTTGGCTTTAAACTTTTTAAAAAGAAGTCATTTGATGTTTAAATCCTGCAATTTATTTAAAAACATATGACTTATATTCCACAATGTAAGATCATGAGAAAGCTTAAGAATGTGAGGATTTATGTCGTGCTAGTTGGATGATCTTATAATATTAAGACTAAATGCGATTTTCACCAAAGAAAGTGAAATATTAAAACCCAGTTTAAAGAAAGAAAGTACACAAGAGAACATGCAAAATGAACTTACAACTATTCCTAGAAAGAGCTGCCATCTAAAGCACCTAAATGTGTTTTAAAACTCTGAAGATCTGTCTCAATGAATGCATGATAGAGAAGGTTTTTATATTTTAAGAATTGAATATCTTACAACTTAATTTTAACGATTAAGATGCTTAAGTATGTATGATATACAAAATATCGTAAGACTAATGTGAGTTTTCACTAGACTCAAATAAATTTTATTATGTAGGTTAACTCTTAATGTTAAGTTATCAGTAGCATGTTGTAAATAGGAATGCACGTTCTTGATGATTAATGCAAAGAAGATTTATTCAAATGGTCAATCGATATGCAAAGGTAGAACTGACTTTTTAAGGTTGTGGTTCTTACAAGTCAAATCACTCCCTTTCTGTGCAATTAGTGAGAGACTGAAGATAGGGAATATGACTAATGTGCAATGAATAAGCCTACAGTGATCTTTTTGTATAATTTCTAAATCAAAAGAAGGCTTCTATTCTATTTTATTTAATAAACATTTTTTTGTTATTTTAGATTGCATGATTGCAACAAAATAAAGATACGACTAAGGGTGCAAACCTTATACCTACTTCAGACTCGTCAGTCTAAAATTGACATTTAAGGCCCACTGTTGTTTTTTGGGGCTAGTCCTTTGCATTTTGTTCACCCTCTTGTGAATCATTCAATTGCCAATAATTAACTCACTATGATAGGCACCCTAACTCTATAAAAGAAAATACCTAACAAAAAGAAAATCCTATGAAACTGTAGCAACCTATCTCAACTAAGCCCTATGTTACTACAACAGTTCTACAAAAATAAGTTAGTACATCCTATGTTTACTATAGCATCCTAAAAACATGCAAAGAAAAATAGTGAAACCTAAACTAAAAAGTAGATGAATGCACAAAAATTATTATTTACTTGTACTAAACATTACATGTAGCAAAAATATTCCGCATTAACTAAACATTTCTAACAAGCGAACCACAAAATTATCTACTCTTATGACGTCTAGAGATGAGTGCCTTATGACATCTACAGTTGTTGAGTGTTGAAGAAGTGAAGAAAATAATTATATTTTATTTTGATACGATACCTATCAAGATTTATTGGTTTTGTATTCTGTTACCATTGATTTTGGATCTACTTAGTCAAGATAGGTAGTTAACCAATTATGACCAGAAAATTCTTGTCAGCAACCATGGGTTGTGTCATCCAAGAAATCTTCATAGGCATAAATGTTAATTATTTTTGTTCAAATTGTCTAGATTTGAAGTTAGTTTTGTTTCTTTTATTTATTATATATTTTAGAAAAAGTTCATTTATTTGTCTAGATTTGAAGTTAGTTTTGTTTCTTTTATTTATTATTTATTTTAAAAAAGTTCTTTTATTCGAGTTGGTTTGAAATTTGCTGATTTTTATGAATTTTTTTGTTAATTTTTTAAATTTTATAAACTATTTTATTGAATTTTAGAATTAAACCTCTTTATATGCTTTTTGAATACATATATCAAGATTTAATGTTATTAAAGTTTATAAAATTCAAAAAATCACTTAGGAAAGTGAATATGGATCTTATAAAGTCAATTATACAATTTTTAAGGAATTTTGATTATGTATTGAACTCTTATGAATTATCTTATTGACAATTTTATGATTTTTAGGGCTTTGAATATTTTGATTCAAATGACTTCAAAATTATGTGAAATTATTTTGGAGCTTCATATTGAGTTAAAAGCCTTCCTTTGAAAACTTTTTTTTTTGAGTTTCATAAGTTGTTAGTTCCTCCCCTACTCTACATATCCTTTAACACCGATGACTGCTCTCACGAACCATCATTGTTTAATTATTATCGTTGAACCAATATTGTTCCACCGTCTTCACATGGTTGTTATCATATGACTATTTTGCCTACTCTTGGTCATCCAACTATCATTATTTGAGATGTAAACAACATAAATGTATTCGAGAAATTCAAAGAAAAACATTGAGTAAAAGTGCAAAAAAGCAAGAAAAGATGGAAAATACAAAATTTAACGTGGACAAGCCTGAGAACAGGAAAAAAAATGAAGCCACGCCACACTGTGAAGATAAAAAAGAGCAGAATAGTACAAATTACACCACATTCAGACCACTTCACACTATAGACACACATAAATTCACACTCCACTCCTTACATAAGAGAACACATAATCTCACCCAAAGAATCACAAAATGTACGACTTAAATGGATTTCTAATTCACAGCATTGCTTTGCTACCATTAGCGTCGCGACACTCTAATATAGCACCATGGTGCCATGTTCTAGAGTTCCAAGCCAAAATTTTCTTCGGGAGTAGTGTCACGGCGCTTAAAGACAACGTCTCAATGCTACTATAATAGCACTCGATGCTAATGCTATAACACTACAAGTATAGCTCCAAGGAACATTGTATGAAAACTTTTTTTCGATGCCTACAGTTAAATTGGGAGCTCTCAGTTGATAAATGATTAACACACTCAGACTCCATATCATTTCTCTCATTATAGATTATTTTTATCCAGCATTTCTAAAGTTTTTATACATTAGTCATCAATTCATGCAAGATTATTACTTAATTATTGTGCATATATGAATAAACTATATTTAGAATACTAATTATTTAATTATAGCATGGTTTTCTTTTTAATACTTAGTAATTTCTTAATAAAAAAAGTTTTGTTTGATTATATAATGGATAATGATTTTAAAATATATCATAATTACATATTATTTGACCATTAAAAAATACTTATTAATTATGAGTTCAGTATTCATTTAAATTTTATGTGATACATATTTTTCTTCTTAAAGATTCTTATCCTCTTAAAATTTTCTTCTTTATTTCTACTTTTTATTTACTTTGGAAGATGTCACATCTGTTAAAATCATATTCCCCAAACAATTCGCTCAATTAAATAAGCTGAGTGGGTCCCGCTTGCCATTATGCCTCAGAGCACACAACTTAATACAAGCGAACAAAACACTACATAAATAATTCATATATATATATATAACTATTTCCAATTTCCACAAAATTAATTGTCTTATCTTCTATTAAACACTCATTCAAGGTATTTCTATTTTTCCAATATAAAAATCTTTTTTTGTTGCATACTGTAGAACAAAAACATCCTTGATCGGACTTTCATGGATCTAATAGACAAGCCTCTACGAGAACATTTAAAGGTAGCCATGTGATGACCAAATGATAGTAGTGGGGCGGTTAGAGATGGGTCGAGTAGCGGACCAGTAACAGATCGACTCAAGGTTGCTTAGATAGAGGTTGATTGGCTGGATGGCGACCCAACAAAGAGTCACTAATCGAATGTCACAAAGTTGGTTGACCGGGGGTCGGTCTTTTATATAAGGCTAGAAGTGTAATTATTATTTTGTAATATTTCTAATTGATATAAATAGAGTGACATTAAAAGAATTAGGGTTTGTTGAAACTTTATATAAGAATACCTGTTCTCTCACATCTCTGTGTATGTTTCTCTCTTATTCTCACACTCTATTATGTGGGTGTGATTTACAAACAAATCAGGGTTCCACATCTTAAAAAATGCCTTGGGCATGGATCGCACTACAAATAAGAAGATGTGTATAAAATATTCAATAATTGCAAAGTCACACTTATTAACGCAAGTATACGTATCGCTCAAGTAATACAGGGCTCTAATGGAGTCCTGGATATCGATCTCACAGGGAGTAATATTAGAGGCTATGAACTAAGATTTTAAAAAATCAATACTTAATCACAACAATATAGTTCAAATTGCATATTTGTCACTAATAGGCAATTGAAATAAAAATGTAATTTTAATAAACTCTTAATTAACTAATTCTACTAATAGCGTTTCTAATGTGAAGTTCAATATATAAGAAAACATCATTCTCCTTGTCAAGAAATTTAAGTGAATGGATAAATTGAATCAGTTCAAATTGTATTGTGCCAAATAGGAGCATACCTATTCTTTACCCTTTGGACCAAACATAAAGAATATTGACTAATCCTATGCTTGGTTACTGAATCTGCGGCTAGGCTGGGAGGATACTGGCTCTCACTTCGGAGTTCCTACCTTCCCCTCGCCTGAGGGCTAACATCTACACTTCAGCACCCAAACGATAGGACAGAATTGAGGATTTTAAATTGTCACTCTAAAATCTCCAATTCTACGCCC
>NW_018165377.1:672235-712473 GCF_001263595.1 Phalaenopsis equestris
TCATGGAGAAGATACGACAAAACTTGGAATTTATATATAAAAGCAAAGTCATACAAACTTCAATAAGTAAATACAACTTATCTCTAATTCCTCCCCAAGTAAACTCCTTGAAGTTCCTCTAAATCTCTTCCTTTCTTTACAACACACAGAATTCTCCTTCAAAGCGGCAAGGAGGAAGAAATCTCTCACTCTCCTTCCACTCTTACAATCTCTCGAAGAATTCCTCACAATACTAACCACTCTCTACACTCTAATGGGCACCACAAACAACAAAGACTCAGCGGACACCCGTGGACACACACGTGGACATACGTGAACACCCACTTTTTTCAGCCTCTCAATGTTTTTTTTAAAGTTGTAGAAGAGTTTTCAAGAGTTGCCCAAGTGTCCCTTCAAAAACTGTCCACATTCAATGCATCTGTTGAGAGAACCGACGTGCTCACCGTCAGCGGCCTTGATGGCACCGTCGGCGGCCTTCTAGAATATTTAATTCTGGACTCTTGGGAAAAACTCGTCGTCGGCGGCGTCGGGCTCACCGGCGGCGGCGGCTAAGATTAAATCTTCATATTTTGGTCTTTTTTTACTTCAAATTTGCTCATTTGTGCATCTTTTTGCTCCAATGACCATAATTCAACAAACTTGCTACAAAACATCAAAAATACATTTATTTAAAGTGCAATATCATCAAAATCAGTGTAAAATAGACATGAAAATCTCAAATTTGGTCACATCCTGTAAATTGTAATTAAATTTCTTAATAGCCCAATATGCTTTATGCTCAAGTTCAACTGGTAAATGACAAGTTTTCCCAAATATTAGCATATATGGGGACATTCGTATAAGAGTTTTATATGCAGTCCTATAAGCCCACAAAGCATAATCAAGTTTGACTGACCAATCCATTTTGTTGGAATCACAATTTTTTATAATAAACTTTTAATTTCAAGATTGAATAATTCAGCCAAACCACTTGTCTGAGGATGATAAATAGTAGCAATTCGATGGTTGATACAATATTTCTTCAATAATTTCTCAATTATTGCATTTCTAAAATGACTTCCTCCATCAGTTATGATCAATTTAGGCATCCAAAATTTACAAAATATACTTGTCCTTACAAATTTTGCAATAATTTGAGCATCACATCGAGGTAAAGCAACAACTTCTATCCATTTAGATACATATTCTACTACTATCAATATATATATAAATTTGTGAAAGATGGTATAAACAGTCCCATGAAATCTAATCCCCAAACATCAAATATCTCAACTTCCGACACATAATTGAGGGGCATCTCATTTCTCCTAGAAAAATTGCCTACTCGTTGACATTGATCACAAATTTTGATATAACTGTTAACATCTCTAAAGATTGTAGGTTAATTCAATCCAAATTACAAAATTTTGTATATTATTTTATCAACACCAAATGTCACCCAAAATCAAAATTATGACATTTTTGGATAATTTCGTAAGTTTCTTCTAAGTTGGAGACCTAGTCATTATTGATCCATATAAATCACGAACTCGTTTTCATTAAGGGTATTAGCTTTCTTGTCCTAACTGACATCAAAGAAGTGAATAAAAGTATTAAAGACATGGATCTTTTGATACTCCATGATTCATCCATGGTCATCCTAGATGAGTCGGAAATGCTAGTGATCATGAAGGTCATCAGAGAATAGTGGCGAGGAGCCATGTTGCAATTAAAAATTAATATAGTTGTGGAATAAGATGACAAATAAAGTGTGTTTGTAGTCATTGTAACCCTTTTTATGGAAATAGAGCAATCCTAATGATAGTAAAGAGGGCGGATGCTAAAAAATCCATTGAAAGTTCAAAAAAATTGAGAAATTGCATAGCAAGAAATGACATGAAAAACAAAGATTTATTTTACAAATATAAAAGTCCTCATCTCGACTCTAAACCCCATGAGAGAAAATAAAAGGATAAAAGGATTAAATAAGTGAATAAAAGGATTAAAGACGTGGCTCTTTTGATACTCCATGAATTATCCATGGTCATCCTAGATGAGTCGGAAATGCTAGTGATCATGAAGGTCATCAGAAAATAGTGGCGAGGAGCCATGTTGCAAGCAAAAAATAATATAGTTGTGGAATAAGATAACAAATAAAGTGTGTTTATCGCCATTGTAACCTTTTTTATAGAAATAGAACACTCCCAATGGTAGCAAGGAGGGCGGATGCTAAAAAGTCCATTGAAAGTTCAAAAAAAATTGAGAAATTGCATAGCAAGAAATGGCTTGAAAAGCAAAGATTTATTTTACAAATAAAACTATCAATAAAAGTCCTCTTCTAGACTCTAAACCCGATGAGAGAAAATACCCAATATAGGGGTTTGATGTGACCTCAACTGAGACATGAACAAGTCGATGCAATCTTTGAAACAAAAACTCGCCTCCAGACCTAAAATGTCTTAACTTATTTCATCCAGTATGGGCATGGGCAACCCAAGCAAATCTACAAGCTCACGCTGAAAAATAATTGTCGCCTGCTTTATCACCCCCATCCCTCCTTCCAACTGCACCACACTTTGCCGTAATCAAGTCGTGTATCTCCGAGCCCTATTGAATCCCCGCCTCTTGTGAAAAAGAGCATTCAATCTTGCTCGGGAGATCAACCAACACCTCGCTATTCCCACGAGCTTGTTAAATGAACTCCCCCACAAGCGTCTCAGGGGGATGAAGATCTCTTGATCGATCCACACCACCCTTGCTAGCTAGTTGATTATCTCTTTCGACCACCTAAGGCTAGCTGGTTGATTCTCTTTCAACCACCTAGTCATCCCTTGCTCACATAACCAGGACCTTGCTTAAACCCATTGGATCCGAAGCATCTTCAACATAATATAAAGTCATGACACACCAAGTTTGAGGCCACTAACTGATCAAAAATTACTGAACACCTAAGGTTCTTATTATATCTGACACCACCTGCTCCAACGTATGGAGTAGAAGTATCAGAGGGTTTGATTCATACATTGGGAAAAATCGGCTCTTGATCAGACCTTGCATTGCGAGAACAACCATAGTAGTTGATTCTTGAGTCACAGTGACCGGCTAGGCTCAACACATGCATACTTTTCTATTAGTTGCCGCCTTGTACATATATATATATATATAAATTCCTCTATAATTAATTTTTCTTTTATAAAGTTATTTTAGTTCTTTGATGTGAGCATAATTTAATAAGGTGTGTCCATTTACTTATTATATCCAACGCATTTCTTGGCCTTTAAAGCCTATTTTCTACACTTTTATCTCCATTAATTTCATATTTAATCTTTAAGCTTTTATTAATTAAAAATGTTTTGACTTTTGCTCTTCTAAAAAGTCAAAACTCTTCAATCTTAGCAGATATATTCTCCAAAGCTATTTGCTTTATCATTACGCATCTACTTTTATCTAACTTTATTTTATTTCTTTAATGAATTTACTATAAATTTAATTGTGCTCATTTTTATATTCTACAAAACATTTGTGGAAAATCATCTAAAATAGCCACTAATCTTATATATCATGCTTACTATATCTAAGTTGATTAAAATATCTAAGTATTTTTTATTTTATGAGATCTCACATTTTCTTATCCTTCGAAAAAAAAAAAAAAAAAAAAACTTTTATTTTATAAACCGTCTACTTTAAAAAAAAATTCTTCTTCATTATAATAATTATAGATTAAATATAATTTATATTCCTTATTTAGAATAATATCTCATTGATGTAATACATGTTTGTGCATCCTCGTTGCAGTGAGAAAATATTACATCAGGATTCCGCATGTAGAGTTATGTACGGAGTACAATGAAATCACGCCACGTGACGGTGACAGAAAAATAAAATAAAATCTGTCTGGTAACAGAAGAGAATATTCCTCATGTGTTATTCAAATGTTATTGTGTGTTATTAAAGTGTTATAGTGTGTTATTCAAGTGTTATTGATGTGTTATTGTGCTATTAGAATACCGAGAATATTCTCAGAACACAATAACACCGGAATAACACGGAATAACATGGGAGGAATATTTCCAGTGTTATCGGGCCGATTTTTTTTCTATCACATCCAAGTGACATGATTTCATTAGACTCCGCACGTAACTCTATGTGTGGAGTTCTGATACAATATTTTTTTCCATTGCAGTAGAAAATCTCTTTATCCACGTCCAATGGCTTTCTTAGAAACTCAGTATAATTTTGTGATGTAATTTGTTAAAATATTTAAATTAAATATAATTTAGCTTTAAAGTTCATATTTTTCTTCATAAACAATAAATTTTAAAATACTTTTTTATTTTTCAAATCTGCATTAGCGACGCTCACCGCAATTCACATCATCAAACCACTACATATATTTTAATTGGCTAAATTATTATATTGAAAGAAAAAAGTGAATGATAAAAGAGTGTAAAATTATTACAAAGATGTTTAAGAGTGTAAACGACTCCATTTGAGTGGGAGCTTGAGTTTAATTAATTTTATTGAGTTCAAGTTTGAGCTCGAGATTAAATTTACGAGTTCGAACCGGCTAACGAGCAGATTCATGTATTATATAAAAAAAATATTATAATTTAAGAAAGTTTTATAATAAAATAATAAGTATAATGAACAATTAAACGAGAAATAATAATAAATTACTTAATATAATATTAAAAAATTAATTTTTTAAATATTTTTAATACTTTAAAGAAGAAATTTACAAATTTAATATATTTTAAGTATATTTTATATTAATACTTTTCAAAACGAACAAACCCACGAGCAAACAAGTCCATCGAAGCTAATTTGAGCTTGACTTGTTAGCTCATCGAGCTCAGTTCACAAACCACTTATGGAGCGGAGCTTTAATTAGTTCACGAGTTGGTTTGACTCACTTGCAGCCCTAAAGACTATATTTTGCGAGTTGGGTGGAAATAACTATATTGTTTACAGTGTGAATAATCTAATTAGTACAATATTTAAGATTGAATAACAGAATAAAAAGATAATTATAAATAAAATAATAGAAATTAAGAAGTAAAAAATGGCAGGTAAAAAATATTGCTTCCCACTTGGTGAAGCTTACATGAAACAATTTATAAGAAAAAAACAAAAAATTTGGATGAGCGTAAGACTGTGATCAAAAGGAGAAAGGTAGAACAGAAATTACGGCAACTTTCTACGTATAAAATTTTCGGACGGAGTTGCAAATTCGACAGTATCCCCAAATTTATTATTTATTTAATTTTTCTCCTAACTCCATTTGCAATTCTGCGGCTTCTGCCTGTCACTGTCGCTCGCCCTAAAAAGAAGAACAGTATGGAAAAAAAGGCGAGGGGCGATGAAAGGATGACCTGTGCCAGCATTTATGTTCAGCAGAGATCGATGGGAAGGGAGCAGCGCCTTCAGATTCGTCTTCCCTGACACAATATCTGTTTTTCAGCTGATGCTGGGCTGAGATTTCAATCAAAGGTGGAGTTTTTTTTTTCTACTAGGTTCCAGTTTCAGTAGTTGGATTGTGTTGTTCTTTTGTTTTTAAAGCTGGAATCTTGCAAAGTCTGTTGTGTTTTTGGAGTTTGGGGTGGAATTGGGGGAGTATTTATTTCTAGGTTTTGTTTTTTGATGTTGAGGTGGAGGAAAGGCGGCTCTTTTACTTGTCTGTTCTGAATGAGAGGGTTGTTGGAACTTGAAGGATTTATTGGGGTTTTGGATAGAGACGAAGAGAATAGAAAGGGGGTTTTTGCAGATCGATCGTTGTCTCTTTGTTTCTCCTTAGTTATTGCAAAGGCGGCACTTTTGGCTTGATTGAGGTTTTAGGGGGCTAAAGGAGCTCCATTTATTGGTTTTGTTTTTTCATTGGTGAGATATTTTGTTGAGGATTAAGAGCGGATTTAAGGTCTGATACTGTGGAGCTTTGGGCATTTTCTTCGATTCTATGTGCCATGAGGAACCTATTCCATGCTGACACCATTAAGGAGAATCAGGTTCAGACGTTGAATCCTCAGTCATGGCTGCAGGTGGAAAGGGGAAAAATTTCCAAGTTTTCGTCTCACTCCCCCTCTTCTATGTATGTATTATAAACCTTTTGTTTCATTTCTAGGCTATATTTGCTTATATTTTTCTAAAGTTTGAATTTTTATTTGTTTCATTGTCATGCAGTGAGTCTCTTATCAGGGTTGCAGAGCCTCCTGTTCTCCCTTTCTTCAAGCCGGTTGATTATGTGGAGGTGTTGGCCCAGATCCATGAAGAGCTAGAATCATGCTTGCCTCATGAGAAATCAGAGGTATACTTGCTTCAATTTCAGGTTTTTAGGGGTCTTGGAGAGGTTAAATTGCTCCAGAGGAGCTTGCGCTCTGCTTGGGAGACAGCAACCACAGTTTATGAGAAGCTTATCTTTGGAGCATGGCTCAAATATGAGAAGAAGGGTGAAGAACCCATCTCTGATCTTCTTTCATCATGTGGTAAATGTTCGCAGGAATTCAGAATGCTCGGTGTTGGCCCTGAAATCCCTCCTCAGGGTTCTGAGGCAATGAGCTCCTGTTATTTAGGTAAAATAGAGCCATCCAATATCATTTTCTTCCGCTTAAGAGAAGAATATATAGCATGTGATCGGCAAAAGATTGCAGATTTGTCCCCTCCATTCAACACCATGCTTAATGGGTGTTTCAGCGAATCGATTCAAGAAGTAATTGATATGTCTGAAAATAACATCTCAACCTCAGCCATGAGAGCAATATGCAATTTCAGTTTTTCGGGAAGCATAAATGAATTGTTATCCCTAGATACTTTGTTAGAAATATTGATATTTGCAAATAAATTTTGTTGTGAGAGCCTCAAAGAGGCATGTGACAGAAAGTTGGCTTCTTTAGTTTCTTCAAGGCAAGATGCTGTGGATCTCATGGAGTGCGCACTGGAGGAAAATTCTCCCGTTCTCGCTGCATCTTGTCTCCAATTTTTCCTCAGAGATCTTCCTGATTGTATGAATGATGAACAAGTTATTAGAATCTTCTCTACTGCTAATAAGCAGCAAAGGTTCATCATGGCTGGACATGCTTCATTCTCACTCTACTGTTTATTAAGTGAGGTTTCAATGAATACTAATCCAAAATCAGAGATTACAGCTTCCTTTTTGGAGAAGTTGGTCGAGTCTGCCGTGAGTTGCCGGCAGAAGCAGATAGCCTTTCATCAACTCGCCTGTGTGAGGCTCTTACGAAAGGAGTATGATGAAGCAGAACGTCTTTTTGGCGCCGCTGTCGCTGCTGGACATATCTATTCAGTCGCTGGTTTGGCCAGAGTTGCTTGCTTTAAGGGTGATAGGCATTCATCCTATGAACAACTTAGCGCGGTGATTTCATCTTTCAATCCTCTCGGTTGGATGTATATGGAGCGATCTTTGTACGTCGACGGGGACAAAAAATGGGAAGATCTCGATAAGGCGACTGAGTTAGATCCCACTCTTCTCTATCCTTACATGTTTCGGGCATCATTCTTGATGAGAAGGCAAAGCGCTGAGGCAGCTCTTATGGAAATTAATCGTATTTTGGGTTTCAAATTAGCTCTCGATTGTTTGGAACTTCGGTTTTGTTTCTATTTGGCACTCGAAGATTATAGATCTGCGCTTCGGGACGTTCAAGCAATCCTTACTTTGTCGCCGGATTATCGAATGTTTGAAGGACGAGTGGCTTCGTCTCAGTTACGAACGCTCGTTCAGGAACACGTTGAGCAGTGGACGACTGCTGATTGTTGGCTTCAACTTTACGAGCGGTGGTCAGCAGTGGACGATATTGGATCTCTTTCGGTTATATATCAAATGCTCGAGGCACCAGATGCCGCAAAAGGAGTTTTGTACTTTAGGCAGTCATTGCTTCTGCTCAGGTATATCCGCGAACTATTTTTTACATATACATGTTATGCTGAATGAGATTATGCTTGAAATAATACAGCGAAAACTTGTGAATTTGGTTGATAGATTGAATTGTCCGGAAGCGGCGATGCGAAGCTTGCAGCTTGCACGGCAGCATGCAGCCAATGAACATGACCGTCTAGTTTATGAGGGATGGATTTTATATGATACGGGTCATTGTGAGGAAGGGCTTCGTAAAGCAGAGGAGTCAATCTCCATTCAAAGGTCTTTTGAGGCGTTCTTTTTGAAAGCCTATGCCTTAGCGGATTCGAGCACAGATCCTTCGTGTTCTGCAACTGTTATTTCACTTCTTGAGAATGCGTTGAAATGCCCTTCGGATAGGCTTCGAAAGGGTCAGGTACTCGTTGCCTTTTAAGACGAGAATGCGCTTTCGTGCTTATTACTCCATTAGAATTTGCTTAATTTTAGTTATACATTAAAAGCATGCTTGAATTTTGTTTTCTTATACAGATGGATGTAGAAAGGAAAACAATAAACTATTTAAGTTCCCAACATATGATTAAAACTAACTTCAATAATTGGGTTAAATTTCTTATTTATGTCAGACCATAGTGATATAAAAGCTAGAATTGTAATTATTTTTATTAAGTTGAAATTATATGTGGACACAAAAGTGCCTATATATGGGCAATAGAATAGAATGGTAAAGAACATTTCAATAAAATAAATGGGCATTTACATACTGAACGCCCAATTCCTTTGTGTTTTTATATATAATAACACCTGAACTTTACTTTATACTTTTATATTACCCAAATCTTTCGTATCACATCAAATATATCACTATTTTAACTTTTGAGAAGTGAAATATACCTTTTCAAGCATAGGCAATGTGCCATTTATGTAAAAATTTGAAGTTTATGTATTAAATATGTAAATACATAGGCATTATGATACGAAGTATCTTAATCTTGATCCGGAGTAGGTTGGTCGAGTCATTTGAGTCCATATTATGTTAAAGTTCAGTTTTTTATGTATTTTCTATTTGGATGACAGACTTGTAATAAGGTGGTGGTCCTCAGTGTTTATAAATAGGTGGTCTTGTGTTTTTATTAGAGAGGTCTTTGGTTCATGTGAGTTGTGTGAGGGCTAGGGCTCTCTTTGTGATTCCTGGATGGGAACGTGTCTCCGGTTATGACGTTGGGTGGTGGCAAGTGTATCTATATGTTTTGTGGTGACATCTCGGATTTCTTTTCTTTGTCGTTTCTTTGGCAAGTGATTTTTATATTCTGATCGGTTGCGAGAGTAGCAAATTCTTGTATCTTGTTCCTTTCTTTACTTAATGTTCCATTTCTTTACTTTTCTTGTTTTCAAATTTCTATTCTTTGCATTTTCTCTCTTTCTTGGTGTGAATTCTGCGCGCATACCTTTTTCTCGTATAACATTGAGTGGTATGTATGGTACTCTTTCTAAAATAAATGATCGTTATAATGAGGATATGCTATTATTCCTATTATAAATATTAGACAAATTTCTAATATTTATATCATAATGAATTATGCCGATAACTCTTACACATTGTTGGCTGCAAAAATAGACTTCCTTAGATTCTGAAGTTACCACAGCAAGTTATGTGTGTTGGTGTTTCATTTTGAGTATTAGTTCTAAGTTCTCACCCATCTGATGTGATTTAATTGGGTTTTTACAATAGATATTCAATGATTCTACTAAATCTAATCCCATGTTAATCACCTTTTAGCTATTTTCTCATTAAAATTGATGTTTTTATGAACAAATTGCGTCTGTTTTTCTGGCACACAATCCAGCATGTGTTTCTTCTTGGGTTATGAAAATTACATTGGAATTTAATAGCAGAACTTTACTTTTTGCATCTATACCTCTCAAATATTTCACCTCACAAAAAATGCCACCAATTTAACTTTTAGAAAGTGGAACATACCTTTTAATACATAGGTGAGGCGGCAAATATGTAAAAATTGAATTTTGGGAATTAAATGGTACTTTAGTGATAAATATTGCAAAAGATGTAATGTCATGCCAGTTGACCTTTTGTTTATCTAATTAAAAACCTCTTAGCTTGAGAGCTAGTCTCCAAACAAAATGTTGCATTATTACAATGAAAAGGAGTAAAATTGAAAGAACAATTGCTATTATTACATTACACACTCCATTTTCTAATGTAAAGTTACTGAAAATTTATATTGCAGGCCTTGAACAATCTCGGCAGTGTATATGTCGACTGTGGGAAGCTCGATCTGGCGGCAGACTGTTATATTAGTGCTCTTAAGATTCAGCACACGAGAGCTCATCAGGGACTTGCTCGCGTGCATTTTCTGAAGAACAATAGGACTTCGGCTTACGAGGAAATGACGAAGCTGATAGAGAAGGCTCGAAACACGGCCTCGGCATATGAGAAGAGGTCCGAGTACTGTGATCGCGAGCTAACAAAGGCGGATTTGCAAATGGTGACCAAATTGGACCCGCTCCGTGTTTATCCCTATAGATACCGAGCCGCAGGTTAGATTTTATCCCTTTTTTTTTTTTTTTCATTTTTTGACTTGAACAATTCAGTAATTATCCTAAAGCGGCATTTAGATACATATCGCCCGATGCCTATGTATTTCATATGTAACGCCTGAACTTTACCGTTTACATTTATACCAACCAAATATTTCGTATCACATCGAAAAATACTACTACTATTTACTTCTAAAAAGTGTAAAAATTGAAGTTTAGGTGTTAGGTATGTAAATACTGAAGAATTGAGTGTTATGTATGCATGTCTCCTTATTCTAGATTGAGGAGACAATAGAAGAAATCAGAAGGAAATAGTGGTATTCTTTATGTGATGTAAAAGATTTGGGTGGTATGAACGTAAGAAGTAAAATTTAGGTGTTCGATGCTTAAAAACATAAGAGTCGGGCGGTATGTATGTAAATGTCCCATAGTTTTAATGTGTGGCAGAGTTCTAGTTGGGTTCTTTGTGCTTGATAAGATTTAAAACCATAAAAGCTTTAATTTTTATTTAAAAAGTTTGGATTTTGTAAAGATTCTTGCTCCATATATGATGCATGACATTTCTTTCAAGGGGCATTTACATACATAACATACAATTCTTATATATTTATATATCTGTCCTAAAGTTTCATTTTCTACACACTCACTCAAATCTCTGTTAATATTTTGTGATCTTGACAGTGCTGATGGATAGCCACAAGGAAACCGAAGCGATAGCCGAGCTAACGAGAGCAATCGCCTTCAAAGCCGACCTCCATTTGCTCCACCTGAGAGCGGCTTTTCACGAGCACATCGGAGATGTTGCCGGAGCTCTTCGCGACTGCAGAGCCGCCCTTTCCGTCGACCCAAACCACCAGGAGATGTTAGAGCTTCACAACAGAGTAAACAGCCAAGAACCATGATTTGAAAACTCATTCCATAGCTTCATTTTGTACACTATAGATCCTTGGCTCCACGACCATATTTTGTGTTTTTTGTTTCCTCCCCCCTCTTTTTTTTTCCTATTTTCTCTTTTGTAAGTTTGTGTTCTATAAGGATAAGTATGCAATTTGGTACTTTGGCTTCTCTCCTTGAAAATTTTGAGATGTGAATGGAATGAAAATGCTTGAAAGGTCAGTACTTGTGAGGTAGTTTTAGGTGAGATTCAAAATAGGAAGAAGAGACCTCATGGCTTCAAATCTGAGGAAGAGCTTTTGTAATATATGATAATTCTAGTTGTTATATCTATATTTTCATATTTCTATAGATATTATGTTCTTTATTGACTCTATCTGTATATTTTCCAGTGATTCTTGTAATCAAATTGTAAACTATTTAATAATTTAGTGCTAAGCCATTTGGCATCAAATCATTGATTAGCAATTGACAAAATCAACATTAAGTAAACCACTTAGAATACTTGGGGTTATTTTATTGGATTAGTTGGTTGCAAGATGATTGTGCTTTTCATTTTGATGTTGCCATAATTGTCATAACAGACTTTGGTTTTGTTAGGAGACAACATGTGGCTACTTCCTATGAGAGACCACCATTCTAAGAAGCTTCTTTGTAGCACCATATTATTTTCATTATATTAATCTCTAGTAGTCAATGGATCATAACTACCTACAATCATCTAAATATTTGATGCATATCAATAGGTGTAGGATTATTCTCTGGCCCACAACATGGAGCACTTGGTTTGCTACCATCATATATTCAATTGTTTGTGGCTACTTTGTCACTTTCTACTTAGAATCGTCGGACGCTGCCGTAGTGCGCGTAAATACTCAATTTTTCTTGTGATATGCAAGGCTACATAGATGAACATAAGCATAAAATTTGCTCAATTATAGAATGAGAGAGAGAGAAAGAGTGAATAAATTATTATAATTCATTCATTTGGGTAATAATTCAAATCTTCCTCTTCCTACTATAGTGGATGAGTCATACTATAGTAGATGAGTCATGTAGGCTGCCATGATGAATCACTTAAACTCTGTACATGATGTCTTCTTTTTCATTTTTATTCTAGTATTCACTCTATGTGATATGCTTTCCTCTCTAAGATGAAGGATTTTGAATGATAAACCTTCTATGCTTATCTTAAACCTATTTTTTCCACCTTGGTGAACTAGTTGGAACTTGAACTCTCTAGCCCAAGAAGCATTAAATGTCTTATTAACAAAAATTGAGCAACAAGTGGCATGAAATGTTAACAATAATAGGTCATAAGCAATGGACATCAAATTAAGTTGGTCAACAAATGTTTGTGGATATGGGAAAACCTAAGTGGCTCTACAACAAATCAAAACTTTTGAATTATTAACAAATCTTTTCAAAATTTAAAAAATAATAATAATAAAGAGAATTGAGGCTTACTTATAGATTTGGAGGGATAATTCAATCATTATCCAAACATGATTTAGGATCTAATTGTACTTGAAATGAGCCTCATAGGATTCATCTTGAATAATGATAAATTTGCTAAAAAAAATGTTATTGATGATATTAAGTTTAGGGTTGTTGTGATATATAGCATTAGTAAGTTATGTGATTGAAGGTGCAAGACCTTTAGCTTAAATGGTGTGCAATTTGCTTGTCATGTTAATGCCACAAATTCAAATACAATTTATATCATTTTTATACTTTAATATTCATTATCTTCATGCATAAAATATGTGTAATTTACTTCATATCTTATTTATAGTGTGATATATACTCTATTTCTTATTAATAACTATTTAAAATATATTACTATTCCTTCATCCTTATGCATACTATTTAGTACATATAATCACATCACCCCTATTGTAACCACACTTTAAAAGAAAAAAATAAAAATAAAATAAAAGGGAAGTATGGATGTTGGTTAGTTTTGTTGATACAAACTTGAAAATTTTTTATCAAATTTTTTAATTTAAAGTTTGTTTATTTAAAATTTATATTTTGAAAATTATCATTTAAAAAAAGTATTAGTAGTAGGTGAAGAAAAGGTTAGAACTATCAAATCAACATAGTTAATAAGTGGGTTGTGTTGATGCTTAGGTCTCATATAATTATTTGATGTTAAAATTATATTTTTAAATATGATAAAAATATTAAATTATTATATCATTCGATTAAATATAGTTTGACATTAAGAATCATTAATTTTAAATTACATAATTCTTCTAAAAAATGTCTCAAGCAGTGGAAAAATTATTCTATACGGACGGACACCGCATGCATCTCGGTGATTTACGGTCAGGATGTATTTCGGTGGGCTCTACCTAAAATGCATGCGGTGGGGATCATAGTACAAATGAGTCATTAAGATTTTGACCTACGGTAGGCCCCACCTAAAATGCAAGCGGTGTCCGATCCTGACTGCCTGATTTACGGTCAGGATGTATTTCGGTGGGCCCCACCTAAATTTTTTTTTTATTAAAAAAAATTGAAATATATCCTGACCGTAGATCACCATAATCTACGGTCAGGATCAGACACCGCATGCAGAGATGCATGCGATGTCCGTACGCAATAATTTCTCCAAGCAGTGATGATTTTATTAAAGTATTCATGGTCCACTAGGAACAGAGTTGATTCTTCATTTATTTTATGATTTTTTGCTCATCATTTTAATAATAATAGTAATAATGTTAATTTCATAAAAAAAAAATCTTCATCATTGCAAAGGTATTCATAAGCAACCAAATGAGTCATTAAGATTTTTTTTTTGTGAATTATTAACATAATCATTAGCATCATCATTTACTTTATCCTAATATTCGGGACTGATTACATAGATTATCCTAAGGGGATCATAATTCTCTTAGTTGAATAATGAATTATATATATATATATATATATTCTTTTAAAGGAATGACTAGAGGCTATTCTACATCTCCAGTAACTCCTGACGTGCCTAATAATTCAAGTACCAACTCTTTAAGGCCAATTGTGTTAGAGGGGATTCGAACCCCCCAAACCGAGGGGTCTTATACCGTGGATGCCTACCGACAGGCTAGAGTATGCGACACATATGTGTGTGTGAGTGTGTGTACATTAGATTAAAACTTTAAAATATGAAAGAAACACTTTTACAATAAAAATGAATGAACTAATTGTGCTGACTTTGTATATTATTATCAAATAAAGTATCATTTAAAAAAGTTGAGAAATGATAAAAATCATAAAATAAAGATCCATACAATTTAAAGTTTTTAAGCACACTTTTACTCTGCTCCCTGTCTGTGTTTTCGCCTAGCCATATCTAGCGATTACGACTCTACTATCCAAGCAAAATCATTCACAAAAAATACAAGCAGAGAAACACTCATACGCAAGCCCTCCTGCCTTAGTGGTTGATAGCATCGTCTTTCAATCAAGAAATACTGAGTTCAAGGCCTTGCATATGTGTTGTACGTGTTTTTGAGCATATGTGTGGTAATAATAATAATAATAATAATAATAATAATAATAATAAACAAATGTAGAAAACCTTCACAATTTTAATAAAAATAACATAATTTTCATAGTACAATTTTAAAACAAAAAAAAAATAATTTAAAATTTTTTAACTTAGATCTAATAATTTGATGAATCAAAATGTGAAAATAAAACTGCAATGATATTACCACATATTGTTGATACTTGAATAATATATCATTGCTTTCTAATTGAGAGTGTGTGTGGGAAAAATAATAATACTAATACCCAAATCTTTCTATATATTTACACATCTAACACCCAAAATTTACTTTTTATATTTATACCGCCCAAATCTTTCTTATCCCAAAAAAACCATAACTATTATAATTAAAAAAAGTAAAAAAATTGCATCATTTCATGCATAGATATGACGACGTAAATATAAAAACTAAAATTTAGGTGTTAGATATTTAAATACATAAAAATTAAGTTGCATGCATGTAAATCTTTCAAAAAAAATAAAATAAATAAAATTTAATATAAAATAATATATTAACTATCAAGGCAATTTGATATACTAAATTCAATCATGATTGCATTTAAAACTTCAAATGTATTTACAAAATATTAAAAAAAAACTATATATTGAATTACATATATATATATATATATATATATATATCTGTGTGTGTGTGTGTGTGTGTGTGTGTGTGTGGGGGCCCTATTTAATTCTATATATATAAGCTTTTGCAGATCTATTTATTTCAGACTTTATACAACTTAACTTTGGCAAATTAAAGAAACACCAGTTAAAGCTGAAGACATATTTTCTGACAGAAGCAAAGTCAAGCTGATGAAAAGTGTTTGTTTCAAAGATTTGAATTTGAAATGCTAATATTGGAGACAATTATGACCGTTGGATCTGGATCTGAGGGGTGACAAGACAGCATTTTTACTTACAATAGATAATGAGGTCTGTGGTGTCATTTTCTAAATGTACTGGAAGTCCAAGTTCCTGAACTATTTGATGAGACTGTATCACTTCTGAAGCTTTAATGCAATGCAGAAATATTTGCTTTTCTATGGTATTTTTATGGCATGAAATGATGTGACAAAAGGTGGTGGGCAGTGCACTGTTTCAGCTTATTGTAGTCATTTTTATGACACCACCTTTTCTATGTATTGGGTGGAGATTCGTTTGCTTTTTCACATTCACAAATGTTGAAGAAAATAGAGAGAAAGAGAAACCTCTTTTCATTAAAATGAGGTTACTTCATAAATGGTTTTAAATTGTTTTAATATGAAGTGACAAATTTAAGTGAGGTATTTAAAAATGCATCATATAAATTTTATCTTTTTATATATTTACTATTTAAATTTTATTTTTATTTATCTAACATTTTACTTCTCAGAATAAGTGTGTAACAAAAAAGATGTTTGATCGTCTTTTTTGAGGATTCGATGGTTCAGAATAAGGTACGTGTTAAGAAGATGAATCTCAAGTAATGTGAGAGTACCTGAAGAAAATGAATGATAGCAATCAACCGACCAGAGGTAGAGCGGCCAATTGTTTAGATGGTGATTGATTAAAGGCTGACTAACCAAAAGCCAACCGACCAGAGACTAACCAACTCAGAGGCCACTTGATCGGAAACACATTTGCAAGAAAAAGACCTACTAGAGACTAAGTAATTGGCAGTAGACCAAACTTTAAAATCGATTGATCAAAAGTTTGTCTAACAAAAAAAATCATGGGTTATATATGACATTTTACAATATTTCTGGCCCCTTAAAATAAAGACGCATTACATGTAAGGGTTGTAGTTGAAACATGGGACAAATGATTCTAAATATGTTAGATCATGATGGTGTCATATTTAAATTTTAAATAATGAGACATATTAATTTATCAATGATATTTAAACTAATAATAATTTTATTATTATTAGTTCAGCCAACATAGTCAAAATAATCGCAATTAGATTCAAAATTTGACTTAATATATAAATACTAAGAATAGTAAGCAAGTATGGTGCTGGAGGCTTTAATGTGGAAGAGTTCCATACTCTTGATCTTCTTATTGTGTAGTGGGAGGGGACAAATATATGTATATGTATGTGTTATATATATGAGGGAATATTTATTGAATCCCAAAAAACAGTTCAACACAAAAGAATAAATAGAACCTTCATTACTTTATTTACCTTGTCATGACATTTTAAAATCTGTTATGATTGGATATTAAGGATAATTAGTTCCTTTGTTAGGTTTATAAGACTAGTTAATTAGTTAATTAATATTAGTGAGAGTCTTTTAATTCCTTAAACTGGCTCCATTTGGAGACGTATGAGGATGGAAGAATGAAAATGTGGTAAGTACTTCTTTCTTCGCTATGCCTGGTTCTTCTCCCCCTCTTCTTTATTTTATGAAATTGTGGGCATCCTCTTTTGTTGTTCATCAAGAAATGGGTTCTTATCGTTGATACAAACTCCTTTATCGTAATCTTAATAATTGACTACTTGATGATTTTAGAAATTTGATGAGCCGGAGTTGGGGACTTTGAGAAACTCAGATAAATAAGAAATCAACGAAAATACGAGGTTACCGACACCTCCAAAACATAGAAAAGAGAAATGAAGATAAAATCTTAATCAAGAGCGAAGAACTTGTCACATTTTCATTCCCATATGACCCAAGTGGAACCAAATCTTTAAAAGTGCAAGACATTCACTAATACAAATTAACTAGTAAACTACTATTATTAATTAAATACAAGAACTAATCATCCTTAATAACATATCATCATTCTTATGAAAAAGAAAAAAAAAATTATCATAAGCACCTCAAAAAACTCCATAGGAATACAAGCCATTACATAAAAAACAACAAAGCATTTTGTAAGACTTAACATCTACAAAACATTTATATAAAAATCATGAACTTATGGGGAAGCACATATTGTAACTAATATTTCTGGCATATCTACCTCGAAGACAACAAAGTGTCAAGAAGTATTCAAGAGACAAACCTGCAAGGTGCAGTGTGATGACCAGATCACCATTCAATGAAGCATGTGATGTGAATCTAACGGTCCTTATTTTGAGAACGTTGACCACAGTTTGACCAGACTGCATTACACTGTTGTTTTAGAGAACTGAGAACACCTGATATATTTGTTTATTTCTACTCTGCATATAAATTTAAAAATCTAGAAATGACAATAATTTAAACCTAAATAACATTGTGCTCTACTCCACCCCATGAGGCAATGACTGAAAGATATACCAAACATGCTGTCAAAAGGCAAGAGGCAACTAGTAAGATCAGAGATGGTAGGTTTTAAAACTACTATTTATATATATTCCTTGCACACTGCATGAACTTGAGAGATGATGTACTTGCATTGGAGACATAATATAACAGCTACATGGCATAAGGTAATATTTTTGAAGTTGTCGTTATTATAAACATGTACATACATATGACACAATTCATGGGTATTTACATGTCTAACATATATGTCATCTTATATGTACATGGATAGATGTATGTCACGCTTGAAAAGTTAAAATAATAATATTTTTTTATGTGATTTGAAAGATTTGAGAGGTATTTATATAAAAATGTAAAATTTAGGTGTTAGATATGTAAATAAATAAGAATTATGTGGTATGTATGTAAATGTGCCTTCTTCTTATTATTGTTGTTATTGTTGAATCTGAATTTGTTGTGAATCACACCCAAGGAATAAAACATTAGACAAGAAAGAGAGATCAAGAGAGAAAAAGAAAGGCAAAGAGAGAACTACAGAATAATGAACAACAATATGGGTAAATGAGGTATTCTAGGGTCTCTCTGACTTATTTTATTTATAAAATGAACTCTTATTTATAGAACAAAATACAATATTTGAAGTTACATGTTTACTTCTGCTCTAATGGGCGCTTTACATAGTATTTTTGATATTTCATATGTATAGTTATGTCATCTGGTTGCTTTCTGGCTCGACCAACTAAGCTTAAATGGCTCTGAGTCGGCAAGGCAAGCTTAATTGGTCAGCTACACTAGGTTGTTCATTCAGGCCGGGTCGGTAATCCAGATTCCGGGTCATTCAAGTTGCAGGTCGTCCAGGCTGGGGGGGGTGGGGGTTGTCCAGGCTGGGGGTCATCCAGACTGCTGGTTGTCTTAGCTGCGGGTCTTCCTTCTGAGAGATTCAGTCTGACATAATTTGTGATATGAATATACAATTTTGATAAAAATTTTCAACAACTTTACTAAGGTATATGTTCAACAAACAAATATAAATATTTTATTTATTTTGCAAGCGTTTTAGAATTTGTTTAATTTGTCAAATCTCACACTCTCTTTTGGAAAGTTTAAGTGCAATAACTTTTAAATCGCAAATATGATTTAATAGATATTCAATTTTAAAATTTAGCAAAAACTTCTAAAAATTTTATCAACTAAACTAGCTGCCAATTATGCCAAAATATTACACCCTTAAATTCTACTCTAAGGTAGGGCTCATGCACAATCCAAACATGAGCCTTCTTTGAAGACCACAATCATACCTATATTGAACTCATAACACTCAAATGATAATAATTTCATCAAAATAAAATTTAAATCAAATTACATGATTATAAAATTCATCAAAATTAATGTTAAATCATAACAAATCCAATTATTACATGAATTTTTTATTTCAAAACCTCAATGAAAGCTATCTTGAACTCATAATACTCAAATGATAGGCCTAACTTTCCCTAAAGTCTAAGATCCTATGGGACATGAGTCCAATCAAAGATATATATATAAAAAAATTAGGTTAAGTTCAAAGGTGTCTTATTCACGTGGGTGCATGTGATTTTTGCTTTACCATATTTTAAAACATATAAACATCAAATAATTGAATACTTAAACAATAAACGAAAGTGGTTTATAACAATTCAAATAACTCTCTTACTATTCCAAAAATTGTTGTGGCTGTTGTAATTTTTTTTTTTTTTGAAAAGTTAACAATCATCGTAGATAATCAGATCTGGTGGAATAATATTGTTTTTCGCTCCAATTTTTTTTGAAAACACAGACAAAATACAATTTTACAAATAAGAAAAAATACAGTGCAAAACTACACCGCCACAATACCACCGTCCTAGATAAGCAAAATTACTACATCAGGAGTCCTGATACAGTTTTATATCAGAACTTCAATCAGCTGTCTCAGAACTTATCACGTGTACGAACAGACACACCCATTATATTTTTAAACAAGGACGCGGTGTTGGTCCAAAGCATTTAATTTCTGCTTTCTGAGACAGCAATGGCAGCACACGTGTCTATGGTTGCCTGCTTTGGAACTTAGCTCCGAATAGGTTGGTTTTAGGTTCACTGTTTGTTTTTGTGTGTAGATGTAAGCTTGCAGGTGGAGTGGTTGAGGAGTGGAGAAATGTTTAGGAGTTGTAGGGTTTGTGGACTGAAGAAAGTAGATAGCTTAGCGTACTTGTAAGGAAAGTGCTATCATTTGCACTGGGATCCGGATACTCTTTAATAATTACAATCTTAATATGATTTAAAATAGATTAAATTTGTAAAACATAAACGACAGAAGCTGAATGCTCTTCGTGAGCTTGTGTTAAAAGCTTGTACGTTTAAACATCACCAGAAGATCTATTGAGCCCACTGAAACTAGTATTTCAAACCAGCTTTTTCGGGTTGATGGAGGTCAACATGTTGGAATAAAGCAATAATTAAAGCTGAATCAATTCGAAGAATAACGCAGAAAAAAATTTAAAATAAGTCTAATTCCTAGAATAATTTTGGCTCTTCAGCAAATGCTGCTAATATGTCAATGCAAGTAGGGCTGTCAAAACAGCTCGTTGTTCGCGAATAGCTCGTGTTCGGCTCGTTAAGAAGCTCGTGCTCGGCTCGTTCGCTGAGTTAATGAGCCAAATACGAACAACACGAATAAATATTTGTTCGCTCGTGTTCGGGCTCGAAATACTACTAATCAATTAATTGATTACAAGGCTACAAAGATTTATAATTAATTAAAAGATTTAATTTAGAAAATAGAATAAAAATTATTAAATTAGATTCATATAATGTTTTAAATCTTGCCCCAATTCTTAACGTATTATGACTACGTGATTAGGGTTGTCAAAATATAAATGAGCCGAACACGAACGAGTGAGCTAAGCCTGAGCTCACTCGTGTTCGGCTCGTTTACACACCTAAATGCAAGTTGGCTCTTGAACGGGACCGCTTATTGCATACGTTGCCTGTGGTGTCCGATCTAGACCACTGAAAACATCCTTTTTTTATTGTTAGAGTGGGGCCCACTCTAAAATTTTGACCGTCCAGATCGTACACTCCCCACACAATAATTTTTCCTTGAACAAAGGACTTATTATTATTATTATTATCGAATTTTATTTATTTTATTTTCTTGCAGTTATTACTTTTCTATCTATAAAAATCAAATAAGTTTGAGATATAAACTAGATTTATGATTTATATAAATTTAGTTCATGTCTCAAACTATAAGTAGATTTTTCTTAATGTATTTGCCATCAAAAGATTTATATGAAATATATTTGTGAATCATAGCCATCCATAAAAAGAAATATCAATAATGATTAAACCTAAGTACAAATGAGAACCTCCAACATATATAAATAATAGTTCTTGTGTTCTTTAGGTCATAGTGTCCATTGGAGGTGTTCTTTTGGAAAAAAGAAATTATCATGAATTATTTTAAAATCATTTTATCTTGAATTCTCGATTTTGAATTGAAGAAGTTTGTTATGATTGAAACCCAGTTTGCTTCAATTTTCTAATGTTGAGAGAATTTGACCGAATTAAACACTTCAAGTGATGATGATCAGTAAAGAAATAGTCATATAATCGTAAGGAAATGTAAAAAATGGCAAGAGACCTGAAAAAAATGATGATATAAGGTGAGATAAAAGTATATACACTTTATCTTTTATCTAACTTATTTATCACATCCTTAGGGTTATGAATGCATACAAGTCTAACTTGCATATGATTCGTAAGATGTGCTATTCAGTATTATGCTAAGTAAGAAAAGTAAAAAAAATCAAATTATAAGTATTCAAGTCTTTTTAGTATTGTCTATATTATTTTAAAGGATATATGGAGCAAAAGTAACATACCTCTATATTACTTACCATATCCTTAATACAAGGAATGGGATATATATTATGTTTTTAATTATTGTGTTTGTTGTTGTTATGATCTTTAATCAAAGGTAAATTACAATTTATACTTTGTAATCTATTGTCAAATTGTAACATAGTAATCACATTGGGTTTATTTTCATTATATTGTTCAAAGACATTATATTAAATAATTTCTTTAAGAGAGTTCTCAACGAGTAGTTGACTATCAAGCTTGGAATATTGAGAAAAAGAAAAAAAAAACAAATAAATAAAAAATTGTCATTTTACATTTTTACCCTAAACAAAACAACTATTTATAAACTTATCATCTTTTGAAAGTCTATTAAAATTACAATCATTTAATAATAATTTAAATATATATTTTATCATAGTGTGGTACCTTTTCAACTATCCCACTTGATCTCTTCCTTGGTTAGAATTCCCTCATTCAATTTTAAATAGAGATTAAAAAAAAACAAAAAATTAGAAAAGAAAGCAATGAATAAATAATTTCAATAAGTTAACATTAAATTAAGTTGTCTTTCAGTGCGTTGCCGACTCTCTCAAATGACAATAATGGATGTTTGGATGCAAGACTTTTGTGTGGGGGATGATGATAAGATTCCATATAGATAACTTATTTTATTTTCATATTATATGATGTAACATATTATGAAAAAGTTGATTTGTATAATGTTATGGAACACGTAGGTTGATGAAGTGTGTCTTTGTCCGGGTATTTGTCTAACATGTAATGATCATAAGATCCGATTTGGTTTTTTGTGTAACTTTATGACAAGCCAGTATGATAACGTGTGTTCAGTATTATTTGCGGGTGCATACAACTTCGCTGAAAAATTAATAATGGTTGAAGAGTGTTATAGAAGATATGGCTTCTGTCTGGCTGGTGTTGGGATTATGAGACATTATAGACTAATATTAGATGTGGTCGGTACGGCGCCCATCCCCGATGTTCGGGCGATGGGATTGAACCCTCAGTGTTGGGCAGCTTCGTTAAATGAGAGATGGACAGACCTGGTTGGTTATGTTGACTTTCTCGAATCGTTAGATATATTTATAGATATATGTTTAAATTGGCTTTTTGAGGAAGATGGAAACAAGCTGGGTTAGCGGCTTCGACGAGTGGGGCTGATTCAGTCGCTTCCACAGATGAGCATGATTTAGCCACTTCAGTAGGAAAAAAATATATTGCATGCATACACCGCATGCAGAGATGCATGCAGTGTCAAATTCTGACCGTAGATCATGGTGATCTACGGTCAGAATGTATTTCAGTGGGCCCCACTTTAAATTTTTTTTTCAAAAAAAAATTGATAGCATCCTGACCGTAAATCACCGTGATATAAGATCAGGATCGGACACCGCATGCATCTCTGTATACGGTGTATGTTTGCAATAATTTTTCCTTCAGTAGGTATGCTCGATTCAATCACTTCGCCAGATTAGCTTGATTTAGTCACTTTGGTAAGAATGCTCGATTGTGCCATATGAAAATAATTTTATTAAGTTGTATATAATATTCACGTTGAAAAAAAATTAATAATTTTGAATTTTATTTTTTTGTCATTCTCTTCTATATTGTTTAATATGTTTTTATTATTATTGGATTTAAATAAAATTTAAATAGTTTAATCAAAGTTAAATTTTAATTAATATGTTTTTATATATTTCTCTTTCATCGCTTTTTATGATTTTTAAGAACTCCTACATTATGAGTGCTAGTCAGAGAAGGATCTTGGAGACAGACAGTAGAAGAAATAATAAGAAAATAAAAGGAAGGTGCAGGGAAGCACATGGATTGCTGCATGGGCTGCGAGAATGAGCCACAGCATGTGAGAGAATATATATATATATCTTCCTTATATATATATATATATATACTTGATGTATAATAAAAATTTTATCATTTTGACATTCCTCTCAAGATCTATTTTAACAAATAATATTTAGATGCAAATTAAAGATCATTAAGAGCTTCGATTTTAGCAAGCTTATGATCAAACCTCATTGACAAGGCAAACCCAAAGATAAGAAAACCGAATCCAATCAAGCATCGATCAAGCAATTAAATCACATTTGAAACCTTAGGGATTACTCCTCCCTTCCTATTGACTACACCTGTTCAGCCCTTGCACTAATGTTGGCATCATCGATATCATCTTGACGGCCTGATACCAATGAGCTGTCGCCCGTTTGAGATACGACGATTTTTCTTCCGCCCTTACAATCCGAACGTGCTTTGACGTATTAGGGTACCTCCGTCAAGATGATTATTGGTTATTCTGTGGGTATCATATGTCGATAAACCGCTACCTACTTAGGATGTGAGAGACTCACTTTCTGCCCAATGACTTAACCAGAGCTATGAATCATACGAGCTTTCCCACACAAAATAACCTCCCTTTGATAACTCATTTTCACAGGTCTACGATAATACAAGTGACCCCTTTTATCGAGAGTATTCTTGGGTATCTCCCATGAAGAATTATCAGAGCAACAGGTCCTGAAGCTGAGCCTATCCCTAACTCATGAATACCTATGTCCGGCCCTAATGCTCATATATTTATCGTATGACCACATGTAAACTTGTATGTCTGTTTTTTAACATATGCCACATCTAAGTCTCAAAACTCTCTACATTTGTTTAGTTCCCGTATATTTGCATGCTTCATATATGACTTTAACCTATTCGAAGCATCATCTAAGCTGGATGGCACTACTTTCTTATGAATACTTGTTACTACTTTCTCTTTTATCGCACTTGATTATGAATACTTTATTTAAAGTTACAACAATGATATTTTTCTTACTTACTACACTACTGGCATGTGAAAAAAAGTAGAACATATATTTAGGTGGAAACCCTATAACACCACACGACCAACAAAATAACCCAATAGTTAATAATAATAATAATTACAACAACAAACATCAACTCAAATGTACCTCCTATAATCATAATAAAACAACGAACTTAGGATGAGTCGTTTGAGGTATGATTTCCCTATCCCCTTTCCTCTTCACAGAACGAGGCGATGTTACAATCAAGAAGTGGACAACCTTTAGGCGATAATTAAGACCAAAACATGAAGCAAAGGATGATCCTCAAATAAACTTTTCCATTAACTTAAACAACATGAACTCTTAGGACTTCGAGTTTGTTCGTCTACCACGACGTAAATCCTCATACTATCTTTCATCTTCACTTATATTCCTTGATGACACCCATGAGGTAGACTTGATGGGAAGCTAATAGTGGACACAATCATAACTAAAAGAATACCTTGAGTGCATGTGACAAACATAATCTTCACTAATACCCCTAGATGACATGCTCGTAAGATAGTCTCAAGCATCGATCAAGCAATTAAATCACATTTGAAACATTAGGGATTACTCCTCTCTTTCCTTTAACTACACATGTTGATCCCTTTCACTCCTATCGGCTTCGTCGGTGTCATCTTGATGGCCTGATGCCAATGAGCTGCCGCTCGTTTGAAATACGAAGATTTTTTTTCTGCCCTTATGACCCGGACGTGCTTTGACGTATTGGGATACCTCCGTCGACATGATTATTGGTTATTCCGTGGGTATCATATGTCGATAAGCCGCTACCTACTTAGGATGTGAGAGACTTACTCTTTGCCCAATGGCTTAGCCAAAGATTTGAAGCATATGGGCGTTCTCATACGGGATAACCTCCCTTTGAAAACTCATTTTCCCAGATCTATGATAATACAAGAGACCCTTTTTATCGAGAGTATTCTTGGGTATCCCCATGAAAAATTTTTAGGGCAACATGTCCTGAAGATGAGCCTATCCTTAACTCATGAATATCTATGTCCATCCCTAACGTTCATATATTTATCGTATGACCACATGTAAACTTGTATGCCTATTTTTTAACATATGCCACATCTACTTCTCAAAACTCTGTACATTTGTTTATTTCCCATATATTTGCATGCTTCATAAATGGCTTTAACCTATTCGAAGCATTATCTAAGCTGGCTAGTACGTGTTACTACTTTCTCTTTTATCGCACTTGATTATGAATGCTATATTTAAAGTCACAACAATGCTTTTTTCTTACTTACTGCACTACTGTCATGTGAAAAGAAGTAGGGCATATTTTTAGGTGGAAACCCTATAACACACGGCCAACACAATAACCCAATAGTTAATAATAATAATAATTACAACAACAAACATCAACTCAAATGTACCTCCTATAATCACAATAAAACAACAAACTTAGGATGGGTCGTTCGCGGTATGATTTCCCTCTCCCCTTTCCTCTTCACAGAACGAGACGATGACACAATCAACTAGTGGACAACCTTTAGGCGATAATTAAGACCAAAACATGAAGCAAAGGATGATCCTCAAATAAACTTTTCCATTAACTTAAACAACATGAACTCTTAGGACTTCGAGTTTGTTCGTCTACCACTACGTAAATCCTCACACTATCTTTCGTCTTCAGTTATATTCCTTGATGACACACCCATGATGTAGTCTTGATGGGAAGCTAATAGTGGACACAATCATAACTAAAAGAATACCTTGAGTGCATGTGACAAACATAATCTTCACTAATACCCCTAGATGACATGCTCGTAAGATAGTCTCAAAGGGAAGCTAGTGGCAGACATAATCCTCATTAGAAAGATCCCTTGAGATACCATACACAATATCAACTTATGCCCCTTGAAAGACACATCCATTAGGTTCTTTTAATGGGAAGCAAGTTTTGGACACAATCCTCACTAGAAATATTTTTTGGGAGAAAATGATAGACAAGGCTTCCACTCATACCTTTGGAAGACATGCTCATAATATAGCCTCAATGGAATAACAAGTATGTACAGGGTCCTCACTAGAAAGACACAATGAGAGAAAATAGTTGACAGGATCTCCACTAAGAAAATCTTAAAAGGCTATAAGCCTCAAAATGGATGAAAATGCTAAAAGGAGTGAAAAAGGGTCAATTTTGGAGCAAAAATGAAGAAATTTTTAAAAATGAACTGAGGCGCCTAAGCGTCAGACGATCCGCGCCTAAGTGCCAAGTACCTCGAGTTTACGCGACAAAGTTAGTTACTTTAAGAAATATTTAATTGGAGCAGAATTTTGAAGAGGTGTTTGAAGCAACCCTTGATAAAAACGTGGGAAATAACCCATGAATACGAAAATTCATTCACCTAACCCATGAATACGAAAATTCATTCAATTGGCTTTTGAGGAGACAACTTCTAGAAGATTCATTGAATGAAAACACCTTTTTGAACGTGGGGACGATGACCCGATGCCATCCATTTTCGTGTATGGAAAATGGATAGGCGTGATTAAGTCAAAAAGCGGAATCATCCGTGTGAAAGACTTAAACCGCGAGACACCCCACCTGTCATGTGTGAAGCCTCCACGTATCAAACTTCAACATCTGGCGATTCAGAGACTCCTATGATGCGTTGGCACCACATAAGATTAATAAGAAATTAGGGGTTTTCTTATTTAAAAATTCAAAAAATCTTCAAAAATGCATGTCTTTGCAAGGAAAAATCATAAAAAAAAAACAAAAATATTCCTCAACTCAGTAAAGTAAGGAGAAAATAACAAAAATAAAATTGAGAATTAGTGAATTATATTAAATTTTTAAATAATTAATTACTCGATAAATTAATTTAATTATTAAAAATTAATTATAATCCCAAAAATTCTAAAAATCACAAGGAATTTATCTTTCACCATTGGAAATATTCCTTTATTTTTCCAAGGTTAGGAAAATCTCAAAAATGAAATTCATCAATTTTCACCAAATTCTGCGATTATTCTAAAAAATAATTATAAAAAAATCAGAAAATTGAAGATTAATCTAATAACTTAAACCAATTTTTCAATCATTTTAAGGGTTTAAAATGACAAGTTAGACCTTTAGGGGTATAATTTGTAAATTCAAAATTTACAATTTAACCCAAAGAATACTAATTTGGATTATATTGATCTAATTTTGACATGAAGTGAGGCCAAATGATTGAGTCCAATTAGTTAGACTTAGTTCCACCTTAAAATTTGAATTTAAGTCGTCCTAAAACTTAATTAGGTCTAACCATAATTAGACCTAATTAAACATTTTAAGCCTTACTTACATTAGGCTTAATTAACCTTTAAACCTTAAATCGGTCTAACCTTAATTAGACCTAGTTAATCCTTTTAAGTGTTACTTACATCAGACTTAATTAACCTTTAAACCTTAATTAGGTGTAACCCTAATTAGACCTAATTAAAAATTTTAAGCTTTACTTACATCAGGCTTAATTAACCTTTAAACCTTAATTAGGGCTAACCCTAATTAGACCTTTTAAGCCTTACTTACATTAGCTTAATTAACCTTTAAACCTTATTTAGATCTAACCCTAATTTGACATAATTAAACCTTTTAAGCCATACTTACATTAGTCGTAATTAACCTTTAAAACTCAATTAGGTCTAACCATAATTAGATCTAATTAAACATTTTAAGCCTTACCTAAATTAAGCTTAATTAACCTTTAAACCATAATTAGGTCTAACCCTAATTAGACCTAATTAAACCTTTAAGCCTTACTTACATTAGGCTTAATTAACCTTTAAACACTAATTAGGTCTAACCTAACTAGACCTAGTTAAACATTTAAGCCTTACCTAAATTAGACTTAATTAACCGTTAAACCCTAATTAGACCTAATTAAACCTTTAAGTCTGACTTACATTAGGCTTAATTAACCTTTAAAACCTAATTAGATCTAACCCTAATTAGACCTAATTAAATCTTTAAGCCATACTAACAGTAGGCTTAATCAACCTTTAAACCTTAATTAGGTCTAACCCTAATTAAACTTAATTAAATTAGGATTCATTAATCCCAATTTAATTAGACCTAATTAAATCTTTAAGAATTACCAAAATTAGGATTCATTAATCCCAAAATCCTAATTAAGTCTAAACCACATTGAATTTAATTAATCTCTTAAGCCTTACTTAAATTAGGCTTATGCAACCTTAAATCCTAATTAACTCTAAACCATATTAATCTTAATTAATCACTTAAGACTTACTTAAATTAGGCTTAAGCAACTCTAAACCTTAGGATCGACCTAAATTTAACTTAAGTGACCCTAAACCTTAGGTTCAACCCAAATTAAACCTAAGTAACCCTAATCCATAGGCCCAAACTAAATTGAACTTAAATCACCTCAAACCTTAAAGCCCATGTAATTTAGGTTAACTCAAGCTATTTGGAACTTTATGTTAGGTTAGTTCAACTCGACATGAATTAATCTAAAACACAAATGACCCAAACATTCACCTTAAAAGACACTAAAACTTTAACCTGAACCCTAAAATGAAACCCGATTTGAGAATGTATTTTAGAAGAGGTAACCCATAGTTGCTAACAAAACAACTTCCAGTCACTTATGACTAATAAAATCGCGAACTTAATGACCCGTCACGACAAAATCATGGGATCCTGATCGGGTCATCCCAAACAAAGAAATAATAAAAATAAGTAACAAAATGTCAAAACTTAATCGGCTAATAAATCATAAATAACCTAAGATTTTTCAACCCTTAAAATATGAAAAAGACACTAAAACTTAATTCAAACCCTAATGAACAAAGATCACCAAACGAAACTTGAACCCCCGGTGTTCATAACTACGAAGATCTCGTGGATGACACAATCTGTGGTTGCTAACAAGAATTTTTTGGTTTAATTAGTTTTCGAGCTTAGTAAATATGATTACCATGATGACCCTGGGATGACAGAGCCATAGACATCTTGATCAGGTTATCTAAAAATTACAAATTCAACCAACTAAATCAACAAGATATAATTTTATACCATCTTTGTTTTGCAAGATTGTTGATGACATAAGGCAAGTTGCACTTTAGATTTACTTTACATGTTATTAGGGTGTGCCAACTCAATCGGGTGACCCAAAGAGATTATCTTAATTGGATGACCTTTTATGGACACTTGAGTGCCTTAATAAGACCTGAATTTAGTGATTTCGAGCTCGTTGGATTCTTCTTATCGAGAAGCACAATTTGACCATAAGCTTGTCAGATTAGAAATCTGTTTGTCCTTCTAGTTAGGAGATAGAAGCTAATAAAAAAAATGCTTAACTTCTCGATTTGGGTTTAATTTGACTTAATTGCATCATCTTTGATGTCAATGCACCAACTCATTCAGGCTATTAGTTTGATTATAAATTGCTGAAATCATAGTTTCGGATAATTTTTAATTTATTTCTTTTAAAAAATATATCTTGATTCATGTCAAATGAGAAAAAAAAATTATTGATGGCCTATCTAAGCATAATCTTATCAAATAGAACTTTAATTATATTTAAATTGTTAATTAAAAATAATTATAAAAATTAACCGAGCTCAAATTAATTATTTAGCTGAATGAATTCTTTAAGAGGGGCAATTACGTACATACACAGAAGTTTCCCTTTGGCTTTAATTCGCCAATCCCCACCGTGCTCTGCAGAAAAAAGGAAGCCACGTGCAACTCACTTGCACGTGTGAGCAGCCGACCTGCAACCTAGTACATATTTTTTCCTTTGACAGGCTAAATCACTTAATGCCGTTTGGTTCCAAAGTAATAATAATGCAAGATAAATCAAATACTACTTTTCCTTTTTTATATTAAATTGAATAAAAGTAAATGCAGAGTATAATTATAATTCATTTGAATTTTTTTCTAATTCATTTTTAATTTAGCTCTAAATTTCTAATACACACGTCAACAACTAATCACTCATTGCCTACCACCTCTACTAACCACCATTCTCTGCCGCTGTAGTCGTCGACCACCTCGTGCCACTAATCACTGACTTCTGTTGTCTGTTGTCGGTTGCCTACGACATCATTATACTTGTTGTCTGAATTTGTGTGGGAGACACGCTCAATAAATATAGCACGAGAAGAGAGAAGAACACAGAGAGAGAGAGAGAGAGAGAGAGAGAGAGAGAGAGAGGGAGAGGAGTGCACAATAACTTGCCTCTTTGGGGCAAAAAAGGGGTATTCTTGGGGTATTGTGACCATTTTCATATAATCAAATATTTTAAACACATTAGAGAAGAGGAAAGCCAGAAATCCTCTTACATGAAAAGATACCCCTATTTATAGCAGATGGAGTCCAATACACGAAACTTATATTTTCAACTCTACTTTAATGAGGGTTGTACAAGTTATTCTAGAAATTACACCCTTATGAGCCTAAGACCTCGCTGTCCTTCGGCTCGGTTAACAGGACCAACAAGGTGAAGCAATCATTGTTGCCAGTTGGCCAGATGCATAAGGAGCATTAGTTGATTGACCTTTCAAGCAGGGACTACTGGCTGGATTTCTGTTGATAATCGACGAGACTGATCAGATCAGTTGATATTTGCAGACCAGATGCACTAGTCTTCTTGTCAATACTCAATTCTCATCGAGAGAATTCTTGCCGGCTGAGTACAACTTTGGCTAGCGAGTTAGAGTGTGTCATTTGGGTGTGTATTGTTGAGTCAGTACTTATGATATATGGCTAGCATAAGCCAATCAGTCCTCTATGCCGCCGGGTCTTTTTTTGATGGCCCCACCTTTACTACGTCTTTCTTTCTCAGGCTTTCAATTGCTTTGAGAATCATGCTAACGTATTTTCTGTATACAATACTCATGCCAAATTTTAGATTTATACAACAAGATAAAAAAATAATGTTAATAATTTTTTACTTTATACTATACATTTTCATACTTTGGATATTTTTTTCAGTAAATTAAATAGCCGCTGAATGGAAATATGCTTTCCTTAACTACTGAGTCTCGAGAACTATCAAGTCAACACTACAAATGCAGCATTGGAAATATATAAATTTACTTTGTAGGTTAGTATATGGATGTCTATGCTGAAGGGACAGTAATTTAAATATTTCCATATGAATTCATAGTTTAAAAAGAATTTGAGTTAATATTTTTAAATATTTAAATCTACCCAATTTCCAATCAATAAACTTCTATTATCATTCTTTAAAATTTTTTCTTATATATATAGGGTTCTAAAATATTTTTAATGATAATTTCTTACCGCATTTTTATCTTCTGATCGCTTATTTATTGATCCGGGATACCTTTAATTATTGTACATGATTGAGAAAATATAATAATAACAAAACACATAAATATGAGTGATATTGTGGCACGGCTTATAGCAAAAGAAGTATCGACTGATCAAATATACATGTTGATGATTTAGTTGTTGCTCGTGCTCAAGCTAGTAATTTGGCGAACTCTTAAGCTGCTCTGGCTAAGTTGCAAGTTGGCTTGGGGACAGAGCTAACTAAAGATTGTCACAACCATTTTGGCTAGTTCTATTTAGTTATTAATTGGATAGACATGACATGAATTCATTCACGAGTTACCCTTGAGGGTTAATGAGTTTTGCTTCAGTCCTTAGGTTTTCTCTAATACAGTCTACATCGTTAATCATGATAGAAAAAAAATGTTAAACATTGTGCATTTATCCAAGAGTTTGGCTCAAGTGATATATTATTTGGTTTCTAACTTATATATCTCAAGCCTCAATCTTGGTAGATAGCAACAATGACTATGATGAATCCATATGGATTACATTTATTTGGTGTTTATAAATGGGAAAATATTTGTGTACGTAAGGCGTACACAGAGCTGCGTACATCGGTAGGTTATTCAGATGGTATAAAGGGGTTATATCCGTGTTATACCCCATTTAACCTCCTTGTAACTTACCTATAAGCTATCTGTAACCTACAAATAAGTTCCGCACTTCTGTAGTTCCAGTAGTTACAAGTAAGTTACAGGGAAGTTACAGGGAGGTTATAGGAGGGTCTAGCCATAGGTCTTTCTTATTGACTATTCCTAGAAAATTAGAAATAAAACTCTCACCATTAGAAATTCTAAACTCCTCTTTACTCAACTTGAAGCTCTACATATTGGTCTTAACCTCTAACACTTAGTAGGTGGGGTCAATATGGGGGAGCTCAAGGTGAGTTCCCGTAGGACTGCTTGACCTTAGGGTTGACTCTGGGTGTTGGTCTAGAGCTAAGGCACTCACTACACTCACCTCATTCACAATCACTCACAAACACAAACCCAAAATTCATTGACTTTGATCCCTTAATCCTTTGCGAGACTCATGTAGATGGTCCCCTAAACCCTCTGGCTCTATGCTAGGGTTTAACTAAGACCAGTACATAGAGGACCCAAATGAGGTTTTTATTGGTCCATAGCTTATTTATGGTGGCTGACACCCCAATTCTACCAAAGATACCCAACTTGGTCTTTTTTCCCTTGAACTCCCCCAAATTACCTTAAGTACCCTTGAAACCATAAATTTGGCAAAAATTCTCAAATTTACCCAAAATACCCAAATTTATTAAAAAATCATTTCAAACCTTTTGAAAACATCCAAATTACACAAAATTACCAAAAAATTTCCAAATTACCAAAATTCCCCTCCTTAGCCCAAAATTTCAAAAATTCCAAAAAATCCCAAAAATTCCCAAATCCTTCTAAATATTCTCAATTTCATTTTTCTCAACTACCACATAACCCAATTTGACCATTTTGACCAAAAACCCCCAAATTGCCTTTAAAGGCCCAATTTTCTCCAAATTTATCGCAAATGTCCATCAATTTGGGCCCAATTTGCCCCAATTTCAATTATAAACTCAAATTCACCTTCTATATTACCAATCAAAACCAAATACAAGCTCAATTGGCCCATACTCTGAGCTCAATTTTGATCTAAATCAAACCCCCAGTTTTGGCCATATGACTTAATCTCACTAAATTGAACCTATAGCCTACTCAATTTGCAACAATTTATGTTGCAAAATCTTTATAAAATTCCTATACATTTCATAAAACTCCTACACATCAAAATTGACCTTCAATTTATCTCGGTGAAGCCCCAATTTCATTTAATTTTGACCCAAGTCCAAAAGCCCCAATTTTGCCCTAAATTGGCCATACCTCAAAATTCCACCAAATTGATTTCCTTAACCCTAAATTGGCACCCAATTCATGCTGAAAACTCTTCATGACATTCCTATTTACCATTCTCAACAATAAATTTGGACTTAGCCAATGCCTAGCCCAATCTAGATCCAAGTCTAGCCCAACATGACTAATTTGATCAAAATTCCAAAATCCCTCAAATTGAACCCCCAATTGAACTCAAAATCACTTCAATCCTTCACCAAAAAAGTTCATTAAAATCATTTACATAATGTTGATCAATCAAATGGGCTCAAGGTCATGGCTAGTTTAACCGAAACCCACTTTAAGCCAAATTGACCTACATGGACCCCTCAAGGGATTTACTTCCAAAATTGCTTAAGCCTAAGGGATTTTACCCAAAACTAAGCACCTGCCCAAATAAATTGCCGTGGCATATTTCCCTGGCTCACCTGACCTCCTGGCCACCTTCCCTAACCTTGCCGGCTGGCCTAGTCGCCGGAAGAAAATGGCCAAACCGAGAGCCACCCCCATGGAATCAAACCCAATTCAAACCTAGAGGCCACCTCATCTCATTTTAAATTTAAAGTCTCTCAGCCCTCCATCTAAGCAAACTTTTTCACTCCCCAATTGGCCATGGTAGCCACCCTAAGCAAATTTTATAAAACCTCACCTCCATGGCCATAAGAGAGGGTGATGAAATTTTCTCAAGGAGATCCTTCAAAGTCACTCCTCGAGCTTCCTTGAGACCTCCACAGTGCAACCTAACTACCCCATTGCCCTACCCATTGCCCTAAATCCCCTTGCCAGAGTTCAATTTTTGAGTTCAAAACCTTGTTAGAGATAGGACAGAGCTTTCCACACCTCCAAACTCCACCAAAATCACAGTTAATTGTGCGCACACCATCTCCATAGTGAAAGAAGAAAAAGCCTTATCAAACCCCCCTCACAGAGAGTCTCTACACTAGACTTTGATCAACACCAAAATTTGGCCTTGATCGAATTTGGGTCTAGACCTTTCACCTTTACCAGAGGCTCAATCCACAGCCTCCTTGAACCTTCACGAACGTGCCGAGCACCTTTGATTGAAGCCTCACTTCTCGGAGCAAAGGTATTGAACTTCCCCTCTTCCCAAGCTTATTTTGATTATCCATTTGATTAGGCTTAGTTTAATGACATGTTTATTGTATGGATGTGTTCTTATCACTTAGACGAGTCCATAAGATCAAACCCCATGAGATTTGGTTGAGTCTAGAGGGAGATCTTAAGGTTTTAGTGTGAACGGTTCTCGGGTTAGCCTATTTGGGGACGATGATGGGGAGCCGTAGAAATCACACGTTTATCTCATCAACGGATGTGATCTAGCCGAAAAGTGCCTTCTTACATGAAACACAGGCTGAGTCAGCACTGAGGAGGATGGCGACTTGACAACGACTTTATATATGCGTAAAAATACAAGAATTTGATATTGATGCTAGAAGATTTAAATCCCCGACAACGGGGCCAAAAACTTGATAACGGTTATAGATTTGATAAAAATGAGTATAAAATATTCAATAATTGCAAAGTCACACTTATCAACGCAAGTATATGTATCGCTCAAGTAATACATGGCTCTAATGGAGTCATGGATACCGATCCCACAGAGAGTAATATTAGAGGCTACGAATTAAGATTTAAAAAATCAATACTTAATCACAACAATATAGTTCAATTTGCATATTTGTCACTAATAGGCAATTAAAATAAAAATATATTTTTCATAAACTCTTAATTAACTAATTATACTAATAAAGTTTCTAATGTGAAGTTCAATATATAAGAAAACATCCTACGTGTATTATGCTAGACAAGCACAATGCGTGTATTGGCGTTGACCGTCGTGATCTACAAGACCAATATAGACTTCTAAGTCAACAGACCTAGAAGGAGGTATAGAAATTGTGTGTGCTATTTGTTTCCACTGGGGAATTAGCAAGTGAATATTTGATCGAAATCAAGAAGTAGGAACTCTCGCTGGGGATTGGAGAGTGGGTTTGAGTTATCAAGTTTCAGGTTTTTTTTTATAGAGGATGGGACTCAGTATGTAAGTGTTAACCCTGGGTTGGGAATTGAAATTTAGATATTAATATCAGAAGAGGGTCAGAAGTTAGGGACCTACCTCGAAAGGAAAGGAATCAGAAGTAAGGGTTGATTCCAAAATGAGAATTGAAAGTTAAGGATCAATCTCAAGAGAGAGTCAGAAATTATTAAGGACCGACCTCGAAGAGAAAGGAATCAAAAGTTAGGGACTGATTCCAAAATAAGAATTAAAAGTTAAGGATTAATCTCAAGAGAGAGTCGAAAGTTAAGGACCGACCTCGAAGGGAAAGGAATCATAAGTTAAGGACTGATTAAGGACTGATTCCAAAAAAAATGAGAATTGAAAGTTAAGGATCAATTTCAAGAGAGAGTTAGAAGTTAACGAACAACCTCGAAGGGAAAGGAACCAGAAGTTAAGGACTGATTCCAAAATGAGAATTGAAAGTTAAGGATCAATCTCAAGAGAGACTCAAAAGTTAAGGACCGACCTCAAAGGGAAAGAAATAAGAAGTTAAGGACTGATTCCAAAATGAGAATTAAAAGTTAAGGATCAATCTCAAGAGAGAGTCAGAAGTTAAGGACTTACCTCGAAGGGAAATGAATCATAAGTTAAGGACTGTTTCTAAAATGAGAATTGAAAGTTAAGGATCAATCCCAAGAGAGAGTCAGAAGTTAGGGACCGACATCGGAAGGAGGGATCGGAAGTTAAGGAATGATTCCAAAAATGAGAATTGAAAGTTGAGGATCAATCTCAAGAGAGAGTTGGATTTTAGGTACCGACCTCGGAAGGAGGGAATCAAAAGTAAAGGACTGATTCCAAAATGAGAATTGAAAGTTAAGGATTAATCTCAAAAGAGAGAGTCAGAAGTTAAGGACCGACCTCGAAGGGAAAGGAATCAGAAGTTAAGAGCTGATTCCAAAATGAGAATTGAAAGTTAAGGATCAATCTCTAAAAGAAGAAGTTAAGGACAAAGTTTGAAGGGAAAGGAATCAGAAGTTAGGGACTAATTAAAAATTGCAAATTGAAATTTAAGGATCAATCTTAAGAGAGAATCAGAAGTTAAGGACCGACCTCCAAAAGGAAAGGAATCAGACGTTAAGGGCTGATTCCAAAATGAGAATTGAAAGTTAAGGATCAATCTCAAGAGAGAGTTAGAAGTTAAGGACAAAGTTTGAAGGGAAAGGAATCAGAAGTTAGGGACTAATTAAAAATTGCAAATTGAAATTTAAGGATCAATCTTAAGAGAGAATCAGAAGTTAAGGACCGACCTCCAAAAGGAAAGGAATCAGACGTTAAGGGCTGAACTCAAGAGAGAATCAACTCAATAGATTTATTTTCTTTTCTTGTTGCTTTTATCATGTTTAATTTTCAAAATATGTTTTCCAAAATTTAATTAATTTTTTTTGTGGGTTGATTAATTTTCAAAAGAGTGTTTTATATAAATTTAATTATTAAGTTTTTTATTGTTTTGTTCTTTGTTCATCGTAATCTCAAACCAACGTATGGTTCGTGGCTTTTATCCAGCACACCAAAAATGGAAATTGAACAAACAGATAGAATTTTGAAAAAGATTTCATTAATTTACGCCAATAAATGTTACAAATTGAGTGTAGGCCAAAGCCTCAAAAAGTACAATTATGCTGATTGCATCAAAGTACATCCAAAAATGTTCCATAACAAGTACATATCATAGACTGAGCATGCTTGATACATATCATATCTACTGTAATGAAATGCAGTTAAACAAAAAGGAATCCTCTGAATGTCTGTCCCCAGTGTGGCAGCTCCTGATCGAGCAGACCTTCTAAGCCACGCTCCAGGACAAGAGTTCCCTTTGCATGTACTTAGAGGTGAAACCCTTTCATAGCTCGTATGACAGTAGTTATTCCAACTATGGATCCATTTGAAATCCATATGGAATTTTTCTGTTATCCATTCGTCGAAAGGTCACGGACACCCTACTGTGTCATACCCCTGGAATACAGTGTTTGGTGACGTCTGCTCCGTTCCCTTTAAGGACTAGCACTGAACCGACAGGTAGCAGAATTTCTACGGACCCTCTGAATTCACTAGGGCCAATGACATCTATTTCTTTTTCAAATAGAATATTGCTTTTGCTCATGAACGAGACCATGCAAAAATGTCTCACAAAGTCATGATGGTCAATGTGCGGAGGTATGCAGTCTCCTTCATCATATATGTTGATAATACAACTGTTAGAAACACAACTAGCTGACAGTATGCTCCATCAGACCATTCTTTTAATCATCCATTTTATCATTTGAGGTAATGGGTCCACCTGATTGTGTCTCAAAATCTCAGGAGGATTTCCTTGTCTATCATTGGTGAAGCTGTAACAACAGCCGCACTGAACAGTGATCCTCCCCTTTCCTCGCATCCACTTTCTCGGCTCAAAATAGGTTCTTTCCATAAGCAGACCTACTCGACCCAGACCTACTCGACCTGACCTACTCGACCTCTATCTCTCAAATCAAAAATGCAGTTGGAATACTTCGTTCATCTCTCTTAGAGAAGACTTTGGTGTATAATTCCAATCCTTCTAATATGTTGATGAACTTACCTTACACTTCTTCATAGAATTTGAAGTCCCTTTTGCTTACCTTGCTCATCTTGTAGTATTCTGCGGTACTAATGATCGGTGGTTGTCGGGGATGTTCCCTCATTTCAATGCTGACGGGAATCCAGGCTGGTGCTGTCTTTGTCTGCAGTAGAATGTATGACTTTACGTCCGATGGGATATATGGCTTTGTACCTAACAGGAGATATGGTTCTGCATCCATCGGGTAATCAGCGGTATGAAATCCATCATCAGAGGATACATATTCCTCTAAAGTATTGTAGTGCTCTAGGTGGAGGACATTGCAGTCCGGGCACTTCATGAATGCCCCTGTGGCTGACGTACGTGCAGGTATCTCGGCGTTGCAGGTCGAGTAACCCGTACAAAGAACATCTGAAGTTGGTAGTATTTCCAACTCTGTAACAAATCCTGACTTATCATCTGTAGCAGGCAGGCTGGAAGAGGTCTCTCCATACCCGGATCATAGATACCCCTTAAGGGATAGGGGTGAGTAAGTTCTCTGCCTCTTTCTGGCATCTCCTCTCCTCGCGTAGGAAAGCCCTATGTTTTCGGCGGCTAGCATTTCTGTGTTGTGTCCTTTGTAGTGGTGCATCTGGAAGTCTTTCATTATCAGCAACGACTAGGCCTCCGATCGGCGTAGCTATCATGGACAGTAGGCGACTGGTCCCCTCCATCAGGTCTTGTTGTACTATTACATTTTTCCCCTTTAGTGAGGAGTTATTTCTAGAGTAAAACCTTAGCACTGAGGGTAGCCCTTCCTTTTCCTGACGGCTAACCACGTTCATCAGGGGACCCTCATAGTCCATATCGACTTGACTAAAGTCCATGTTAAAGTCTATGGTGCTGCCCTGCAACCCCCTTTCTTTGTTGAGTGCGAGGTTCCAGCCATCTTTAAAAGCAAAGATCAACCTCTGGCCTGACATTTCTCTGCAGACGACGTGAAAAATATCAGTGAGCTGAAACTTGACGTGAACAAGAATAAAATAAAGTGTTTATTAAAGAAAATTTTAGTTTTATTTAGGTGAGAAATTTTTTTATTTACGTGTGTATTTCATTTAATTTAGTAGAATATTAAATTTAAAAAGAGAAAATTGAAGTGTGTAATTTCAAAAATTTTTATTATGTTGAGGTTAATCTTATTACAAAATATTGGACCCGGTCACAGACATTTGACCAAATAGATAACCCCAGAACAATCAAAATTTCAAAATTTCAAATCAAGCAATGTCAGGTTGCATAGTATGCCTTCAGGTATCGTCTGTTGATCGGCAGCATGGGTCTTTCGCCTCGAAAATCCACTAATCGGTAGGCTCCTCCTGTGTAGACCTTTTCTACGATAAATGGTCCCTGATCCGACTTTTTTGTTGCGATAGATTTTGTAAAATTTAATTAAATATAATCAATTAATATTCAGATTCTACGAAAGTATACATATCGTTATCAAGTAATAATGAACTTTCTATTTAAGCCCCAAATATCGATTCTACGGGGAAGGTTTAAATTGGAAATGACAAATTTGCTAGGAAATTCACA